>NW_027591998.1:17500-66108 GCF_964213995.1 Mustelus asterias
ACCAGAGGGGCACCAATATCCTGGGAGGGAAATTTGCTACGGCTCTTCAGGGGGGTTTAAACTAATTTGTCAGGGGAGTGGGAAAAGGAGTTGTACTCCAGAAGTCAGTGTTGAGGGTGGTGAGGTATTGGGGAAGGTATCAGGGTCAAGGGTGGGTACCGGTAGACAGGAAGGTGGGTTGAAGTGTGTCTACTTCAATGCAAGGAGCATCCGGAACAAGGTAGATGAATTTGGGGCGTGGATTGGTACTTGGGACTACGATGTTGTGGCCATTACGGAGACGTGGGTAGAACAAGGACAGGAATGGTTGTTGGACGTTCCGGGGTATAGATGTTTCAGTAAGTGTAGGGAAGCTGGTAAAAGAGGTGGAGGAGTGGCATTGTTAATCAAGGATAGTTTAACGGCTGCGGAAAGGCACTTCGAGGGGGATCTGCCTACAGAGGTAATATGGGCTGAGGTTAGAAATAGGAAAGGAGCGGTCACGTTGTTAGGAGTTGTCTATAGGCCCCCAAATAGTAATAGAGATGTGGAGGAAGAAATTGCTAAGCAGATTATGGATAGGTGTGGAGGTCACAGGGTAGTTGTCATGGGGGACTTTAACTTTCCAAATATTGATTGGAACCTTTGTAGGTCAATAGTTCGGATGGGGCAGTTTTTGTGCAGTGTGTGCAGGAGGGTTTCCTGACACAATATGTGGATAGGCCGACAAGAGGTGAGGCCACATTGGATTTGGTACTGGGAAATGAACCGGGCCAAGTGTTAGATTTGGTTGTGGGAGACCACTTTGGAGATAGTGACCACAATTCGGTGTCTTCTGTTATTGCAATGGAGTGGGATAGGGCCATATGGCAGGACAAGGTTTACGATTGGGGGAGAGGTAATTGTGATGCGATTAGGCAAGAATTAGGGGGCATAAGATGGGAACAGAAACTGTCAGGGAAAGGCACTAATGAAAAGTGGAACTTTTTCAAGGAACAAATACTGGGTGTCCTTGATAGGTATGTCCCTGTCAGGCAGGGAGGAAATGGCCGAGTGAGGGAACCATGGTTCACGAAAGAGGTGGAATGTCTTGTGAAAAGGAAGAGGGAAGCTTATGTAGGGATGAGGAAACAAGGTTCAGATGGCTCGATTGAGGGTTACAAGTTAGCAAGGAATGAGCTGAAAAAGGGGCTTAGGAGAGCTAGTAGGGGGCATGAGAAGTCCTTGGCGGGTCGGATCAAGGAAAACCCCAAGGCTTTTTACTCTTATGTGAGGAATAAAAGAATGACCAGGGTGAGGTTAGGGCCGGTCAAGGACAGTCGTGGGAACTTGTGTATGGAGTCAGTGGAGATAGGCGAGGTGATGAATGAATACTTTTCTTCAGTGTTCACCAAGGAGAGGGGCCATGTTTTTCAGGAAGAGAAGGTGTTACAGGCTAATAGGCTGGAGGAAATAGTTGTTCGGAGGGAGGATGTACTGGCAGTTTTGAATAAACTGAAGGTCGATAAGTCCCCTGGGCCTGATGAAATATATCCTCTGATTCTTTGGGAGGCAAGGGATGAGATTGCAGAGTCTTTGGCTTTGATCTTTGGGTCCTCGCTGTCCACGGGGATAGTGCCAGAGGACTGGAGAGTGGCGAATGTTGTTCCTCTGTTTAAGAAAGGGAATAGAAATGACCCTGGTAATTATAGACCGGTTAGTCTTACTTCGGTGGTTGGTAAATTGATGGAAAAGGTCCTTAGGGATGGGATTTACGACCATTTAGAAAGATGCGGATTAATCCGGGATAGTCAGCACGGATTCGTGAAGGGCAAGTCGTGCCTCACAAATTTGATTGAATTTTTTGAGGAGGTAACTAAGTGTGTTGATGAAGGTAGGGCAGTTGATGTCATATACATGGATTTTAGTAAAGTCTTTGATAAGGTCCCCCATGGTCGGCTTATGATGAAAGTAAGGAGGTGTGGGATAGAGGGAAAGTTGGCAGATTGGATAGGTAATTGGCTATCTGATCAAAGACAGAGGGTGGTGGTGGATGGAAAATTTTCAGACTGGAGGCAGGTTGCTAGCGGAGTGCCACAGGGATCAGTGCTTGGTCCTCTGCTCTTTGTGATTTTTATTAATGACTTAGAGGAGGGGGCTGAAGGGTGGATCAGTAAATTTGCTGATGACACCAAGATTGGTGGAGTAGTGGATGAGGTGGAGGGCTGTTGTAGGCTGCAAAGAGACATAGATAGGATGCAAAGCTGGGCTGAAAAATGGCAAATGCAGTTTAACCCTGATAAATGTGAGGTGATTCATTTTGGTAGGACTAATTTAAATGTGGATTACAGGGTCAAAGGTAGGGTTCTGAAGACTGTGGAGGAACAGAGAGATCTTGGGGTCCATATCCACAGATCTCTAAAGGTTGCCACTCAAGTGGATAGAGCTGTGAAGAAGGCCTATAGTGTGTTAGCTTTTATTAACAGGGGGTTGGAGTTTAAGAGCTGTGGGGTTATGCTGCAACTGTACAGGACCTTGGTGAGACCACATTTGGAATATTGTGTGCAGTTCTGGTCACCTCAATATAAGAAGGATGTGGAAGCGCTGGAAAGAGTGCAGAGGAGATTTACCAGGATGCTGCCTGGTTTGGAGGGTAGGTCTTATGAGGAAAGGTTGAGGGAGCTCGGGCTGTTCTCTCTGGAGCGGAGGAGGCTGAGGGGAGACTTAATAGAGGTTTGTAAAATGATGAAGGGGATAGATAGAGTGAACGTTCAAAGACTATTTCCTTGGGTGGATGGAGCTATTACAAGGGGGCATAACTATAGGGTTCATGGTGGGAGATACAGGAAGGATATCAGAGGTAGGTTCTTTACGCAGAGAGTGGTTGGGGTATGGAATGGACTGCCTGCAGTGATAGTGGAGTCATGGAATGGACTGCCTGCAGTGATAGTGGAGTCAGACACTTAGGAACATTTAAGCGGTTATTGGATAGGCACATGGAGCACACCAGGATGATAGGGAGTGGGATAGCTTGATCTTGGTTTCAGATAAAGCTCGGCACAACATCGTGGGCCGAAGGGCCTGTTCTGTGCTGTACTGTTCTATGTTCTATGTTGAACCACTGTGCCACCATGCCACCCTGGTAGGACTTTCACAGTGAATGGTACGGCGTTAGGGAGTATTGTGGGACAGAGGGACCTTGGAGTTTGGGTGCACGGTTCTCGAAAGGTGGAGTCACAGGTAGATAGGGCAGTGAAGAAGGCTTTTGGCATGCTGGTCTTCATCAGTCAGGGCATCGAGTATAGAAGTTGGGAAGTTATGTTGCTGTTGTACAGGATGTTGGTGAGGCCACACCTGGAGTATTGTGTTCAGTTTTGGTCGCCTTAGGAAAGATGTTATTAAACTGGAGAGTGTGCAGAAGAGATTTACAAGGATGTTCCCAGGACTCAAGGGACTGAGTTACAGGGAGAGATTGGACGGGCTGGGACTATTTTCTTTGGAGCGTAGGAGACTGAGGGGTGATCTTATAGAGATGTACAAGATAATCAGAGGTATGGATAGGGTGAATGCACTCAGTCTTTTTCCCAGGTTGGGGAATCCAGAACGAGAGGGCAGAGGTTTCAGTTCCGAGGGGAAAGAATTAATGGGAACCTGAGGAGTAACGTTTTTACACAGAGGGCGGTGCGTCTGTGGAATGAGCTGCCGGGGGAAGTGGTTGAGGCAGGGACATTGACAACATTTAAAAGGGATTGGGACAGATACACGGATAGGAAAGGTTTAGAGGGATACGGGCCAAAAGCAGGCAAATGGGGTTAGCTTAGATGGGTATTTTGGTCGGCATGGACCAGTTTGGGCCTGCCTCCGTTCCGTAGATTCTATGATCCTATAAGATCGTATTTATAAATGATCTGAGAATCTTAGAGTCTTAGAAACCCTACAGCACAGAAAGAGGCCATTCGGCCCATCGAGTCTGCACCAACCACAATCCCACCCAGGCCCTACCCCCATATCCCTACATATTTACCCGCTAATCCCTCTAACCTACGCATCCCAGGACACTAAGGGGCAATTTTAGCATGGCCAATCAACCTAACCCGCACATCTTTGGACTGTGGGAGGAAACCGGAGCACCCGGAGGAAACCCACACAGACACGAGGAGAATGTGCAAACTCCACACAGACAGTGACCCGAGCCGGGAATCGAATCCAGGTCCCTGGAGCTGTGAAGCAGCAGTGCTAACCACCGTGGTGGAAGCGGGCACATCAGCAACATTTAAGGGGCATCTGGATGGGGACGTGAATAGGGAGGGAATAGAGGGATACGGACCGAGTGAGGGCAGAAGGGTTTATTTTAGTTTAGTTCGGGCATCATGGTCAGCACGGGTTTGGAGGGCCGAAAGAACAAGAACAAAGAACAAAGAACAGTACAGCACAGGAAACAGGCCCTTCGGCCCTCCAAGCCTGTGCCGCTCCTTGGTCCAACTAGACCAATCGTTTGTATCCCTCCATTCCCAGGCTGCTCATGTGACCATCCAGGTAAGTCTTAAACGATGTCAGCGTGCCTGCCTCCACCACCCTACTTGGCAGCGCATTCCAGGCCCCCACCACCCTCTGTGTAAAAAACGTCCCTCTGATGTCTGAGTTATACTTCGCCCCTCTCAGCTTGAGCCCGTGACCCCTCGTGATCGTCACCTCCGACCTGGGAAAAAGCTTCCCACTGTTCACCCTATCTATACCCTTCATAATCTTGTATACCTCTATTAGATCTCCCCTCATTCTCCGTCTTTCCAAGGAGAACAACCCCAGTCTACCCAATCTCTCCTCATAGCTAAGACCCTCCATACCAGGCAACATCCTGGTAAACCTTCTCTGCACTCTCTCTAACGCCTCCACGTCCTTCTGGTAGTGCGGCGACCAGAACTGGACGCAGTATTCCAAATGTGGCCTAACCAGCGTTCTATACAGCTGCATCATCAGACTCCAGCTTTTATACTCTATACCCCGTCCTATAAAGGCAAGCATACCATATGCCTTCTTCACCACCCAGGGCCTGTTCCTGGGTTGGACTTCTCCCTGTTTATTATATAGGATGGGGTTGTTTTTCCTTGGAGCAGAGGAAGCTGAGACGGGACCTGATCGAGGAGTATAAAATGATAAGGGACAGAGATAGGGTGAATAGGAAGAAACTTTCCCCCTGAGTAGCGGGTTCGGTAACCAGGACACACAGATTTAAGGAGATTTGAGGAGAAGGTTTTTCACCCAGAGGGGGGTGGGAGTCTGGAACTCGCTGCCTGAAAGGATGGGAAAGGCGGGAAACCTCACAACATTTATGTGGGTCACGAACGTCCTTGAGGGAAGGAAATCTGCCTTCCTTACCCCGGTCTGGCCTACATGTGACTCCAGAGCCACAGCAATGTGGTTGACTCTCAACTGCCCTCCAAGGGCAACTAGGGATGGGCAATAAATGATGGCCCAGCCAGCGACGCCCGTGTCCCAGGAATGAATAAAACAAAATGCCACAAAGGAGTGTGAGCTGGAGAATGGGTTGACAATGGACAGGGGCTTGATGGCCGGGGTAGACACAATGGATCGAAGGGCCTCTCCCTGTGCTGTCAAACACTCTGATGCTGGAGGTTTGGGCAGGTGAGGCTCAGTAGGTGCACACACAGGAACACAAGGTAGCAAACACAAACGCACACAGGAAGATCCCCGCTGCGGGAGGGGGAACCGCACATTCCACTGCCGATCGATCAACGCACACACGACAAGGAAACTGAGGACATTACGGCAAGGGCAAAGGCAGACAACAAAGGTGATCATTATCCCACTGCAGAAATATCCTGGGCCAATTTCCTCCCCTCAGCACTGACCCTCCCACAGTGCGGCGCTCCCTCAGCACTGACCCTCCCACAGTGCGGCGCTCCCTCAGCACTGACCCTCCCACAATGCGGCGCTCCCTCAGCACTGACCCTCCCACAGTGCGGCGCTCCCTCAGCACTGACCCTCCCACAGTGCGGTGCTCCCTCAGCACTGACCCTCCCACAGTGCGGCGCTCCCTCAGCACTGACCCTCCCACAGTGCGGCGCTCCCTCAGCACTGACCCTCCCACAGTGCGGCGCTCCCTCAGCACTGACCCTCCCACAGTGCGGCGCTCCCTCAGCACTGACCCTCCCACAGTGCGGCGCTCCCTCAGCACCGACCCTCCCACAGTGCGGCGCTCCCTCAGCACTGACCCTCCCACAGTGCGGCGCTCCCTCAGCACCGACCCTCCCACAGTGCGGCGCTCCCTCAGCACCGACCCTCCCACAGTGCGGCGCTCCCTCAGCACTGACCCTCCCACAGTGCGGCGCTCCCTCAGCACCGACCCTCCCACAGTGCGGCGCTCCCTCAGCACTGACCCTCCCACAGTGCGGCGCTCCCTCAGCACTGACCCTCCCACAGTGCGGCGCTCCCTCAGCACTGACCCTCCCACAGTGCGGCGTTCACTCAGCACCGACCCTCCCACAGTGCGGCGCTCCCTCAGCACTGACCCTCCCACAGTGCGGCGCTCCCTCAGCACTGACCCTCCCACAGTGCGGCGTTCACTCAGCACCGACCCTCCCACAGTGCGGCGCTCCCTCAGCACTGACCCTCCCACAGTGCGGCACTCACTCAGCACTGACCCTCCCACAGTGCGGCGCTCCCTCAGCACTGACCCTCCCACAGTGCGGCGCTCCCTCAGCACTGACCCTCCCACAGTGCGGCGCTCCCTCAGCACTGACCCTCCCACAGTGCGGCGCTCCCTCAGCACTGACCCTCCCACAGTGCGGCGCTCCCTCAGCACTGACCCTCCCACAGTGCGGCGCTCCCTCAGCACTGACCCTCCCACAGTGCGGCGCTCCCTCAGCACTGACCCTCCCACAGTGCGGCGCTCCCTCAGCACTGACCCTCCCACAGTGCGGCGCTCCCTCAGCACTGACCCTCCCACAGTGCGGCACTCACTCAGCACTGACCCTCCCACAGTGCGGCGTTCACTCAGCACCGACCCTCCCACAGTGCGGCGCTCCCTCAGCACTGACCCTCCCACAGTGCGGCGCTCCCTCAGCACTGACCCTCCCACAGTGCGGCGCTCCCTCAGCACTGACCCTCCCACAGTGCGGCGCTCCCTCAGCACTGACCCTCCCACAGTGCGGCGCTCCCTCAGCACTGACCCTCCCACAGTGCGGCGCTCCCTCAGCACTGACCCTCCCACAGTGCGGCGCTCCCTCAGCACTGACCCTCCCACAGTGCGGCGCTCCCTCAGCACTGACCCTCCCACAGTGCGGCGCTCCCTCAGCACTGACCCTCCCACAGTGCGGCACTCACTCAGCACTGACCCTCCCACAGTGCGGCGTTCACTCAGCACCGACCCTCCCACAGTGCGGCGCTCCCTCAGCACTGACCCTCCACAGTGCGGCGCTCCCTCAGCACTGACCCTCCCACAGTGCGGCGCTCCCTCAGCACCGACCCTCCCACAGTGCGGCGCTCCCTCAGCACTGACCCTCCCACAGTGCGCGCTCCCTCAGCACTGACCCACCCACAGTGCGATATTCCCTCAGCACTGACCCTCCCACAGTGCGGCACTCCCTCAGCACTGAGCCTCTGAGTTGAAGGTGTAGTTACCTCCAGCAGTTTGGTGTCTGGGGTGTAACTCTCCTTCCAGTGATCCAGGAAAACAAAATCCAGTTTGTCAATGTCAAACTTCTTGCGGAGTTCTGGAATCTGGTCCCAGGATGAACCCACCAACAGTTCCACCTGAGATACAAGTCAGAATGTGAGTTAACATTGACTCTGTTTCGCAGTGGGTTGAGCAAGAGGCAGATCGAATTACAGATTACAGAAATGATGCTGGCTTTTTTTAAATTAGCCTTGTTAATTTTTCCTTCGTAGTTTTCACCTTTGTTGCACTGTGGCAATGTCCTTTCTTGTGACCAGGTGCCTTTATTTATATTACACTTTGGATATAGTCTTAACACCAATATGTTGTCAGGTGACTTCAGTAGTCATCACAAAAATGTGAATTCCTCCATAACTCACATGGGGAACCTGCCCAAACATCTCTGTGCAATGCTGAATCTCCTTGGACTATTCCACTGTCTGGACATCACTTCCTTTAGCTCTACACCCCTCCCTATCTCTGTCACCTCCTCCAGCCCCTACACCCCTCCCTATCTCTGTAACCTCCTCCAGCCCCTACACCCCTCCCTATCTCTGTAACCTCCTCCAGCCCCTACACCCCTCCCTATCTCTGTAACCTCCTCCAGCCCCTACACCCCTCCCTATCTCTGTAACCTCCTCCAGCCCCTACACCCCTCCCTATCTCTGTAACCTCGTCCAGCCCCCTACACCCCTCCCTATCTCTGTAACCTCCTCCAGCCCCCTACATCTCCACCCTATCTCTGTAACCTCCCCCAGCACCTACACCCCTCCCTATCTCTGTAACCTCCTCCAGCCCTACACCCCTCCCTATCTCTGTAACCTCCTCCAGCCCCTACATCCCCTCCCTACCTCTGTAACCTCTCCAGCTCCGACACCCCCTCCCTATCTCTGTAACCTCCTACAGCCCCTATACCCCCTCCCTATCTCTGTAACCTCTCCAGCTCCGACACCCCCTCCCTATCTCTGTAACCTCCTCCAGCCCCTACACCCCCTCCCTAGCTCTGTAACCTCCTCCAGCCCCTACACCCCTCCCTATCTCTGTAACCTCCTCCGGCCTCTACACCCCTCCCTATCTCTGTAACCTCCTCCAGCCCCTACACCCCTCCCTATCTCTGTAACCTCCTCCAGCTCCTACACCCCTCCCTATCTCTGTAACCCCCTCCAGCCCCTACACCCCCTCCCTATCTCTGTAACCTCTCCAGTTCCTACACCCCCTCCCTATCTCTGCAATCTCCTCCAGCCCCTACACCCCCTCCCTATCTCTGTAACCTCTCCAGCTCCGACACCCCCTCCCTATCTCTGTAACCTCTCCAGTTCCTACACCCCCTCCCTATCTCTGTAACCTCCTCCAGCCCCTACACCCCTCCCTAGCTCTGTAAACTCCTCCAGCCCCTATACCCCTCCCTATCTCTGTAACCTCCTCCCGCCCCTACAACACCTCCCTACCTCTGTAACCTCCTACAGCCCTCCCGATCTCTGTAAACTCCTCCAGCCCCTACAACCCTCTATCTCTGTAACCTCCTCCAGCCCCTATACCTTCTCCCTATCTCTGTAATCTCCTCCAGTCCCTACACCGCTCGCTGTCTCTGTAACCTCCTCCAGCCCCTACACCTTCTCCCTATCTCTGTAATCTCCTCCAGTCCCTACACCGCTCGCTGTCTCTGTAACCTCCTCCAGCCCCTACACCTTCTCCTTATCTCTGTAACCTACTCCAGTCCCTACACCGCTCGCTGTCTCTGTAACCTCCTCCAGCCCCTACACCCCTCCCTATCTCTGTAACCTCCTCCAGCCCCTACACCTTCTCCCTATCTCTGTAACCTCCTCCAGCCCCTAGACCCCTCCCTATCTCTGTAACCTCCTCCAGCCCCTACACCTTCTCCCTATCTCTGTAACCTCCTCCAGCCCCTAGACCCCTCCCTATCTCTGTAACCCCCTCCAGCCCCTACACCCCCTCCCTATCTCTGTAACCTCCTCCAGCCCCTACACCTTCTCCTTATCTCTGTAACCTACTCCAGTCCCTACACCGCTCGCTGTCTCTGTAACCTCCTCCAGCCCCTACACCCCTCCCTATCTCTGTAACCTCCTCCAGCCCCTACACCTTCTCCCTATCTCTGTAACCTTCTCCAGCCCCTACATCCCTCCCTATCTCTGTAACCTCCTCCAGTTCATCGGTCAGAACATTGAATCCAGGAGTTGGGACGTCTTGTTGAAGTTGTACAAGACATTGGTAAGGCCACACTTGGAATACTGGGCCCGATTTTACCAAAACGGGCACGAAAACATGGTAAAGTCGGGTGTGAGGCCATTAACGCGATCCGTGCCTGCGTCTGCGCAGCTTGCCACTTTACCGAAACCCGGGAATGGCGGCGATTCGATTCGCGCCCAAAACGGGCGCAACGGCGATTTTAATACATTTGCATTCATTTCAATGGAATTAATGAACTGCCCGCCCAACTTTATCAGCATTTCCCCCTTTACCCCCGCGTTCGCCGATCCGGAACCGCGCCGTAATGGACCTGCTGAATAATAGTCTGAATCGGGCGCTCCAGCTGCTGAAGAGCGAGTTCAGATCAGTGGAGGGGGGGGAAGGAAGGAGGCAGGTCAGATCATTCTCTGGTTGTGGTGGGGGGGGTGGCGGGGAGTGAGGCCAGATCGTTGTCTGCAGGGGGTGGGGGAGGAGGGAGGCCAGATCGTTGTCTGGGCGGCGGGGGAGTAGGTGGGTAAGATGTATCTCTGGTGGCGGGGCGGGGGGGGGGGGGGGGGAGGCCCGATGGCTCACTGGTGGGGGGGGGGAGAGGAGGCAGATTGGTCTCTGTATGAGGGAGGGTGGGGGAGGCAGATGGATCTCTGGTGGGGGCACGGGGACGCAGGGAGGTCCGCTGCCACTCATTGGGTGATCGGTGTGGCCGGGGGTGCAGAGGAGGGTGGGGGAGTGTGGAGGGGGGCAGGGGTGGTTATCGGTCTGGGTAGCGGGGGGGGGGGTGGATAAGGGGGACAGTGATGTGTGTGGGTAGTGGGGGGGTGGATAAGGGGGACAGTGATGTGTGTGGGTAGTGGGGGGGGTGGATAAGGGGGACAGTGATGTGTGTGGGTAGTGGGGGGGTGGATAAGGGGGACAGTGATGTGTGTGGGTAGTGGGGGGGTGGATAAGGGGGACAGTGATGTGTGTGGGTAGTGGGGGGGTGGATAAGGGGGACAGTGATGTGTGTGGGTAGTGGGGGGGTGGATAAGGGGGACAGTGATGTGTGTGGGTAGTGGGGGGGTGGATAAGGGGGACAGTGATGTGTGTGGGTAGTGGGAGGGGTCGATAAGGGGGACAGTGATGTGTGTGGGTAGTGGGGGGGCGTGGATAAGGGGGACAGTGATGTGTGTGGGTAGTGGGGGGGGTGGATAAGGGGGACAGTGATGTGTGTGGGTAGTGGGGGGGGGGTGGATAAGGGGGACAGTGATATGTGTGGGTAGTGGAAGGGTAGATAAGGAGGACAGTGATGTGTGTGGGTAGTGGGGGGTGGATAAGGGGGACAGTGATGTGTGTGGGTAGTGGGGGGGTGGATAAGGGGGACAGTGATGTGTGTGGGTAGTGGGGGGGGTGGATAAGGGGGACAGTGATGTGTGTGGGTAGTGGGGGGGGTGGATAAGGGGGACAGTGATGTGTGTGGGTAGTGGGGGGGGGTGGATAAGGGGGACAGTGATGTGTGTGGGTAGTGGGGGGGGTGGATAAGGGGGACAGTGATGTGTGTGGGTAGTGGGGGGGGTGGATAAGGGGGACAGTGATGTGTGTGGGTAGTGGGGGGGGGGGTGGATAAGGGGGACAGTGATGTGTGTGGGTAGTGGAAGGGTAGATAAGGAGGACAGTGATGTGTGTGGGTAGTGGGGGGTGGATAAGGGGGACAGTGATGTGTGTGGGTAGTGGGGGGTGGATAAGGGGGACAGTGATGTGTGTGGGTAGTGGGGGGGTGGATAAGGGGGACAGTGATGTGTGTGGGTAGTGGGGGGGGATTAGCTTAGGGGTTTAAAAAAAAAGGCGACATGGACAAGTTGGGCCAAAGGGCCTGTTTCCATGCTGTAAACCTCAATGACTCTATGACTCAGTCTCTGCACCCCCTCCCCATTTCTGTAACTTCCTCCAGCCTCTGCACCCCCTCCCTATCTCTGTAACCTCCTTCAACCCCAACACCCCTCTGCATCTCTGTAATCTCCTCCAGCCCATATACCCCTCACTATCTCTGTAACCTCCTCCAGCCCCCCACACCCCCTCCCTATCTCTGTAACCTCCTCCAGCCCCTGCACCCCCTCCCTATCTCTGTTACCTCCTCCAGCCCCGATACCCCTCACTATCTCTGTAACCTCCTCCAGTCCCAACACCCCCTCACTATCTCTGTAACTTCCGCCAGCCCCTACACCCCTCCCTATCTCTGTAACCTCCTCCAGCCTCTACACCCCTCCCTATCTCTGTAACCTCCTCCAGCCCCGACACCCCCTCACTATCTCTGTAACCTCCTCCAGCCCCTACACCCCTCTCTATCTCTGTAACCTCCGCCAGCCCCTACACCCCTCACTATCTCTGTAACCTCCACCAGCCCCTACACCCCTCTCTATCTCTGTAACGTCCTCCAGCCCCCCACACCCCCTCCCTATCTCTGTAACTCCTCCAGCCCCCCCACACCCCCTCCCTATCTCTGTAACCTCCTCCAGCCCCGATACCCCTCCCTATCTCTGTAACCTCCTCCAGCCCCGACACCCCCTCACTATCTCTGTAACCTCCGCCAGCCCCTACACCCCTCTCTATCTCTGTAACCTCCTCCAGCCCCTACACCACTCTCTATCTCTGTAACCTCCTCCAGCCCCCCACACCCCCTCCCTATCTCTGTAACCTCCTCCGGCCTCTACACCCCCTCCCTATCTCTGTAACCTCCTCCAGCCCCGACACCCCCTCACTATCTCTGTAACCTCCGCCAGCCCCTACACCCCTCACTATCTCTGTAACCTCCGCCAGCCCCTACACCCCTCCCTATCTCTGTAACCCCCTCCAGCCCCTACACCCCTCTCTATCTCTGTAACATCCTCCAGCCCCTACACCCCTCCCTATCTCTGTAACCTCCTCCAGCCCCTACACCCCCTCCCTATCTCTGTAACCTCCGCCAGCCCCTACACCCCCTCTCTATCTCTGTAACCTCCTCCAGCCCCTATACCTTCTCTCTATCTCTGTAACCTCCTCCGGCCTCTACACCCCCTCTCTATCTCTGTAACCTCCTCCAGCCCCTACACCCCTCCCTATCCCTGTAACCTCCTCCAGCCCCTATACCCCTCTCTATCTCTGTAACCTCCTCCAGCCCCTAAACCTTCTCTCTATCTCTGTAACCTCCTACGATACTCCGAGATCTCTGCGCTCCTCCAATTTTGGCCTCCTGAGCAACCTTCGTTCCTATCACTCCGCCATTGGCGGCCGTGCCTTCAGCTGCGGGGCGGGGGGGCGGATGGGTGTGGGGGGGGGGGGGGCCTAAGCTCTGGAATTCCCTCCCTCAAGCTCTCTGCCTCTCTCTCTCTCCCGGCTCTCGGTCTCTCTGTCTCCTCCTCCATCACGACTCCCCTTAAAACCAGCTCTATTGACAGCGCTGCCAATGACCTGATTTAAGAACAGCAAAGAATAGTCCAGCACAGGAACAGGCCCTTCAGCCCCTCCAAGCCTGTGCCGATCATGATACCCAAACTAACCTAAAATAAACCTTCTGACCTCACTCGCTCCGTATCCCTCTACTCCCTCCCTATCCAGGGACCCATCCAGATGCCTCTTAAATGTTGTTAATGTTCCTGCTTCCACCACCTCCTCTGGCAGCGCGTTCCAGGCACCCACCGCTCTCTGCGTGAAAAACTCCCCCCCGCACATCTCCCTTAAACTTTCCCCCTCTCACCTTGAACCTGCGCCCCGTTGTAACTGACCCTTCCACCCTGGGGAAAAAGCCTCTGACTATCCACCCTGTCTGTGCCTCTCATCATTCTGTAGACCAGGTCTCCCCTCAGCCTCCGTCTTTCCAGTGAAAACAATCCTAGTTTATTCAACCTCTCCTCACAGCCGACACCCTCGAGACCCGGCAACATCCTGGTGAACCTGCTTCACACTCTCTCCAAAGCTTCCAGGTCCTTCTGGCAGTGCGGTGACCAGAACTGCACGCAATACTCCAAATGCGGCCTAACCCAGGTTTTATATAGCTGCAATATGATTCCCCAACTCTTGTACTCAATGCCCCGGCTGATGAAGGCAAGCATGCCGTATGCCTTCTTAATCACCTTGGCCGTCTGTGTTGCCACTTTTAGGGAACTGTGGACCTGCACGCCCAGGTCCCTCTGTATGTTAATGTTCCTAAAGGTTCTGCCATTTACAGTATAATTCACACCTACATTTGATCCTCCAAAATGCATCACCTCGCATTTATCCGGATTAAACTCCATCTGCCATTTCTGTGCCCAAGTCTCCAATCTATCGATATCCTGTTGTATCCTCTGACAATCCCCGGCACTATCAGCAACTCCACCAATCTTCGTGTCATCCATAAACTTACTAATTAGACCACCCACATTTTCCTCCAGATCTAGATTTAGGCCCTTGTGAAGTGACTTGTTTGGACTTCCACAGTTAACGGTCGGGGAATGTTGTCGAACAGAGAGACCGAGGGGCGCAGGTACATAGCTCCTTGAAAGTGGCGTCACGGGTGGACAGGGTGGTGAAGGTGGTTATTGGCACTCTCGCCTTCCTCGGTCAGGGCATTGAGGACAGGAGTTGGGACGCAATGTTACAAACTGTACAAGACACTGGTGCGGCCACATTTGGAGCGCTGCGTACAGTTCTGGTCGCCCTGCGATAGGAAGGATGTTATTAAACTGGAAAGGAGCTGGAAGGTTTGAGGAGAGGCTGGATAGGCCGGGACTTTTTCCCTGCAGCGTAGGAGGATGAGGGATGACCTCATAGAGGTTTATAAAATCATGAGGGGCATTGATAGGGTGAACAGCCAAGGCCTTTTCCCAAAGATAGGGGAGTCTAAAACTAGAGGGCATAGGTTAAAGGTGAGAGGGGAAAGATTTGAAAGGGACCCGAGGGGCAACTTTTTCACACAGAGGGTGGTGCGTGTATGAAATGGGCTGCCAGAGGAGGTGGTAGAGGCGGGTACAGTGACAACATTTAAAAGACATGGCAGCACGGTGGCACAGTGGTTAGCACTGCTGCCTCACAGCACCAGGGACCCGGGTTCGATTCCCGCCTCAGGTCACTGTCTGTGCGGAGTTTGCATATTCTCCCCGTGTCTGCATGGGTTTCCTCCGGGTGCTCCGGTTTCCTCCCACAGTCCAAAGATGTGTGGGTTAGGTGGATTGGCCATGCTAAATTGCTCCTTAGTGTCCAAAGATGTGCGGGTTCGGTGGATTGGCCATGCTAAATTGCCCCTTAGTGTCCAAAGATGTGTGGGTTAGGTGAATTGGCCATGCTAAATTGCCCCTTAGTGTCCAAAGATGTGTGGGTTAGGTGGATTGGCCATGCTAAATTGCCCCTTAGTGTCAGGGGGACGAGCTAAGGTAAACACATGGGGTTGTGGAGATAGGGTCTGGGTGAGATTGTGGTGGGTGCAGACCCGATGGACCGAATGGCCTTCTTTTGCACTGTTGGGATTCTATGATTTGGACAGGGACATGGATTGGAAAAGGTTTAGAGGGATACGGGCCAAATGGGACTAGTTCAGTTTAGGAACCTGGTTGGCATGGAGGAGTTGGGCCGAAGGACCTGTTTCTGTGCTGTATATCGCTATGAGTCTATGGTTAGCAGTCAGAGGTGCTAGATAAATGCAGTTTGAGCTCACTGAGATCTTTCCTTCACCTGATGTTCCAGTCCTGCGTAGCTGATAACCTGCCGGGCCAGTTTGGCAGTCTCGGGGTCAAACTCCACCGTGTAAAGCCGCGCCCCCGGCTTGAGGAGTCTGGCGATGCGGACAGTGGAATAGCCGCAGTACGTCCCCAGTTCCAACACCACCCCGGGATTCACCTCCGACACAACTCGGTCCAGGATCAAACCTGGGAAGAAACAACGATGAAACTTGGAAAAAGTGGCACGGAGGGACATCTGATACCACATTTAATAATAACACTGCGACTGTACCACCCATCACCCGTGTCAAAGCTATCCCAGTGGATTACAGCCCCAGTGCTGAGGGAGCGCCGCACTGTGGGAGGGTCAGTGCTGAGGGAGCGCCGCACTGTGGGAGGGTCAGTGCTGAGGGAGCGCCGCACTGTGGGAGGGTCAGTGCTGAGGGAGCGCCGCACTGTGGGAGGGTCAGTGCTGAGGGAGCGCCGCACTGTGGGAGGGTCGGTGCTGAGGGAGCGCCGCACTGTGGGAGGGTCGGTGCTGAGGGAGCGCCGCACTGTGGGAGGGTCGGTGCTGAGGGAGCGCCGCACTGTGGGAGGGTCGGTGCTGAGGGAGCGCCGCACTGTGGGAGGGTCGGTGCTGAGGGAGCGCCGCACTGTGGGAGGGTCGGTGCTGAGGGAGCGCCGCACTGTGGGAGGGTCGGTGCTGAGGGAGCGCCGCACTGTGGGAGGGTCAGTGCTGAGGGAGCGCCGCACTGTGGGAGGGTCGGTGCTGAGGGAGCGCCGCACTGTCCACCATCCACAAGGACACAAGTCAGGAGTGTGATGGAATACTCTCCACTTGCCTGGATGGGTGAGGCTCCAACAACACTCGAGAAGCTCGACACCATCCAGGACAAAGCAGCCCCGCTCGATCGACACGCTAACCACAAACACTCACTCCCTCCACCACCGACGCACAGTGACAGCCGTGTGTACCGTCTACACGATCCACTGCAGCCACTCACCAAGGCTCCTTAGGCAGCATCTTCCAAACCCACCACCTCGACCATCTACAAGGACAAGGGCAGCAGATACCTGGGAACACCCCCACCTGGAGGTTTCCCCTCCGAGTCACTCACCATCCCGACTGGGAAATATATCAGCCGTTCCTGGGGTGGCACAGTGGTTGGGACTGCTGCTTCACAGCGCCAGGGACCCGGGTTCGATTCCCGGCTCGGGTCACTGTCTGTGTGGAGTCTGCAAATTCTCCCCGTGTCTGCTCTGGGTGCTCCGGTTTCCTCTCACAGTCCAAAGATGTGCAGGTTAGGTGCATGAATGCATGGGGGTTATGGGGATAGGGTGGGGGGATGGGCCTTGACAAGATATTCTGTTGGAGAGTCGGTGCAGGCTCGATGGGCCGAATGGCCTCCTTCTGCACTGTCGGGATTCTCTGAT
This sequence comes from Mustelus asterias, assembly GCF_964213995.1. Lineage (NCBI taxonomy): Eukaryota > Metazoa > Chordata > Chondrichthyes > Carcharhiniformes > Triakidae > Mustelus > Mustelus asterias. The sequence continues at coordinate 34,421 of NW_027591998.1, forward strand.
TCCTTCACTGTGGCTGGGGTCAAAATCCTGGAACTCCCTCCCTAACAGCACTGTGGGTGTACCTACACCACACGGGGTCTGCAGCGGGTTCGAGAAGGCGACTCACCCGCCACCTTCTCAAGGGGGGGGGGGGGGGGGTAGTTAGAGATGGGGGATAAGTGCTGGGTCTGGGTACGAGCGTCCCCGCCCCTCTCTCTCTCTCTCTCACACTCGCAGTCCCAGGCCAGCTGTGTGAGAAAGCTGTGTGGAATTGGGCGCACTCTCTCGATGAGCTCCAGTTCCACATTGAAATGCGTGACACCAAGCCTGGCCCCCAGCCTTCGAGATCCTCACTGGATGGCTGTTACCAGGAGATGCTGGACAGAGCGATGGTATCTGGCAAAGCTCAGGCCAGGAGGCGACTGCAGAATGAGATGGGTGATTAACTCAAACCGTGCCTTTGTTCGCTGTACAGACGGGCTACAAGAGAGAGACTGTTAACCCAGAAACGCAGCGAATGTTCCGGGGACCCGGGTTCGAATCCCGCCACGGCAGGTAGTGGCATTTGAATTCAATAAAAAATATCTGGAATTAAGAATCGACTGATGACCCGTTGTGGGAAAAACCCATCTGGTTCCTTTAGGGAAGGAAATCCTCACCCCGGTCTGGCCTACCTGTGACTCCAGAGCCACAGCAATATGGGTGACTCTCAACTGCCTTCAGGCAACTAGGGATGGGCAATAAATGCTGGACCCAGCCAGCAAGGTGCTAGTTGGTGTACGTTTTAATAAGGCCTGTCACCACTCTGGGACTTGCCAGTGGCAATTCTGTCTGGGAATTCCCGACATAGCAATGGATATCAGCCAGTGAGAAGCAAACCCATTTCAGTGGGGGCCGCGTCAAATGGTCTTCTACTGCTGGTGGTGGCTGGAGGATCCCCTTCCTTTGAGATGCCCTCACTCTTTTGGGTAATCAATTTTCACACAGCAAGATCCCACACGCAGGGGTGTGATAATGGCCTAAATTAGATCATTCCCGCTTTTAGTCATGTTGTTCGAAGGATCAATATTAACCCCGGGGAGAATGACCACAAAATCACTTCCCCTTCCTCCTATCTGACGGGGCCCTCCTTCAGCACTGACCCTCCCACAGTGCGGCGCCCCCTCAGCACTGACCCTCCCACAGTGCGGCGCTCCCTCAGCACTGACCCTCCCACAGTGCGGCGCTCCCTCAGCACTGACCCTCCCACAGTGCGGCGCTCCCTCAGCACTGACCCTCCCACAGTGCGGCGCTCCCTCAGCACTGACCCTCCCACAGTGCGGCGCCCCCTCAGCACTGACCCTCCCACAGTGCGGCGCTCCCTCAGCACTGACCCTCCCCCGTGCGGCGCCCCCTCAGCACTGACCCTCCCACAGTGCGGCGCTCCCTCAGCACTGACCCTCCCACAGTGCAGCGCTCCCTCAGCACTGACCCTCCCACAGTGTGGCGCTCCCTCAGCACTGACCCTCCCACAGTGCGGCGCTCCTTCAGCACTGACCCTCCCCCGTGCGGCGCCCCCTCAGCACTGACCCTCCCTCAGCACTGACCCTCCCACAGTGTGGCGCTCCCTCAGCACTGACCCTCCCACAGTGCGGCGCTCCCTCAGCACTGATCCTCCCACAGTGCGGCGCTCCCTCAGCACTGACCCTCCCACAGTGCGGCGCCCCCTCAGCACTGACCCTCCCACAGTGCGGCGCCCCCTCAGCACTGACCCTCCCACAGTGCGGCGCTCCCTCAGCACTGACCCTCCCACAGTGCGGCGCTCCCTCAGCACTGACCCTCCCACAGTGCGGCGCTCCCTCAGCACTGACCCTCCCACAGTGCGGAGCTCCCTCAGCACTGACCCTCCCACAGTGCGGCACCCCCTCAGCACTGACCCTCCCACAGTGCGGCGCTCCCTCAGCACTGACCCTCCCACAGTGCAGCACTCCCTCAGCACTGACCCTCCCACAGTGCGGCACTCCCTCAGCACTGACCATCCCACAGTGCGGCGCTCCCTCAGCACTGACCCTCCCACAGTGCGGAGCTCCCTCAGCACTGACCCTCCCACAGTGCGGAGCTCCCTCAGCACTGACCCTCCCACAGTGCGGCGCTCCCTCAGCACTGACCCTCCCACAACCCTCCCGATCTCTGTAACTTTCTCTCTGTGCTCCATCGAATCAGGGCCTTTGGGTTTCTCCCTCGCTCCATCATTGGTCGTGTTGGGGTCTGCTCAGTGCTCCGGAGTCCCGGGGACATTATAGTGGGCATGCTGTGGGCGACACAGGAACACAGTGGGTGGGGAGGGGTTCTTGCTTCAGGCCTCCTACCCTTCTCATCGCCCACGTTCATGGCCCACTCGACCGTGCTGCCGAACCTGTCAATGGCATCCAGCACGCTCTGTGGGTCACCCCGCCTGGCCATCTTCCTCACGTAGCTCAGCATCCGTTGCGGCTGGGAGGTGCCGGTCAGCCGATCCCGCAGGGCGATCTGAATCCTGTCGTGCCAGAGCAGGCACAGCCATGCATTTCTCCTGGCCAGGGATGGGATCAGCCTGAAGACCAGCAGGTAGGCAATGACCGCCACCATTGCCCCATACAGAATGAAGGTCATCTGTGGAAATGAGGGAAGAAACCACCCAACAAACGGTTAACCAACGAATCAGAGAATCCTACAGTGCAGAAGGAGGCCATTCAGCCCATCGAGTCTCCACCGACCAAAATCCCACCCAGGCCCTCTCCCCATAACCCCATACATTACCCTAGCTAGTCCCCCTGACACTAAGGGACAATTTAGCATGGCCAATCCGAGCGATATACAGAAAAACCATATCATTCATAGTGTTGCGAGCTTGAGTTTGTGATGTTGGAATTTGATGTTGATAAAGATGTAAAAAATTGTAAAAATGCGAGGGGGAAAATTATGGCGTGGTCCCTTTAAAAGCGGGTGTTTCACCTCAGTGCAGGAGGTTTAAAATGCAAAGTACACACAGAGTCCCAGACTGAAACATTTATATCAAAACGTCAAGCAGTCATCTGGACAAAGACAACCTGTTTGTGTGAATTTTGCCCAATCAATTGAAAGCAACACTCAGCTACCAAGAACCTATAAGATTTGAATTTGATGATGTTGATCAATCCTATTGTAGGAAAATTGATAGGTCACCACGGGTATAAAAGAGGGTGCAAGAAGGAAAACAGGAGGTAGCAACTGCCACCTCTCAAGCCTCGAGAGGGAGAGAGCAGCTCTCCACTCTGCCAGCTTTATATATCTCTTCAGAGAACACACCATCGAACCAGTGAAAGGTACCAAATCAGAAAGAACTCACAGACGGAAAAATCAACCGAGAAACTCCAGAAGGTTCCGAAAGATACAAAACCTGGTTGTATATTTTTTTTGAGAGTGACTAAATTCTGTTATTACTTTTTTGGTGAATGAACGGATATTGTATTTATCTGAACAGCATTCCAGGAGAATCTTATTTTATTCGGGATGTTACTTGTTTAGATAAAGTCCCGGTTAGTTAAATAAATAAATTGTTAAGTGTTTATTTTAAAGTGAGTGTGGGATATTTCTGTTAGTTACCCACTAAACGTTACTGAAGGGCAGTTCACACCTTCCCACACACTTTGAACAGATTACGAGGCGAGGGATTCCTCTTTGGGGGATTCAGCGTGGCTCCTCAAAAGGGGATCGACCTCTGCATCATTACGATAGAGTACAGAGGGCAAGAAGGAAAGGAGAGGGTGCAGAATGTAGTGTTACAGTCATAGCTAGGGTTTAGAGAAAGATCTGCTTAATATACTCTTTCTCCACTTTTCCCCCCATTTTGTCCCCCCTTTCCTTACCTTTTCTCCCCCTTTGCTTCCCCTTTCTCTATATTTTACCTCTATCCCCTCCTCCCCCCCCCCCCCCCCGCATCCTAATCTGTCACAGTTTACCCTCTGATTTTAGCTTCTCTGCCGTTCACACGGCACGGTAGCACAGTGGTTAGCACTGCTGCTTCACAGCTCCAGGGTCCTGGGTTCGATTCCCGGCTCGGGTCACTATCTGTGTGGAGTTTGCACATTCTCCTCGTGTCTGCGTGGGTTTCCTCCGGGTGCTCCGGTTTCCTCCCACAGTCCAAAGATGTGCGGGTTCGGTTGATTGGCCAGGTTAAAAATTGCCCCTTAGAGTCCTGATGCATAGGTTACAGGGATTAGCGGGTAAATATGTGGGGGTAGGACCTGGGTGGGATTGTGGTCGGTGCAGACTCGATGGGCCGAATGGCCTCCTTCTGCACTGTAGGGTTTCTATAAATTTCTATAAATGCACCCTTTATTCTCTCTATGGGCTGCCATTAGCAGCCTTTCCCCTGGTTTCTGTGGCTATGACTCATCTTTCATTCCCTCCCCCTGCAGTATAAATATCTCCCACTTTCTCTGCCTTTTAGCTTTGACAAAGGGACATCTGGACTCGAAACGTCACCTCTTTTCTCTCCTTACAGATGCTGCCAGACCTGCTGAGATTTTCCAGCATTTTCTCTTTTGATTTCAACTTGATATAAGGTAAGTCCGTACAAAGGTCTGACGGCAGCAGAGAAGGAGCTGTTCCTGAGTCGGTGATCTCAGACTTTTGTATCTTGTATCGGATTCTCAGGGGGGGATTGACAGGGTGGATGCTGAGAGGGTGTTTCCCCTTGTGGGGGAGTCTGGGACCAGACTCTGTATCGGATTCTCAGGGGGGATTGGCAGGGTGGATGCTGAGAGGGTGTTTCCCCTTGTGGGAGAGTCTGGGACCAGGGTGAATAATCTCAGAGTGAGGGAGGGTCACCCATTGGAGACAGAGATGGGGAGGAATTTCTTCTCTGAGTGTGTGGAATTCTTTCCCGCAGAGGCCTGTGGAGGCCGGGTTGTCCAGTATGTTCAAGGCTGTGACAGACACCCCACCCTACCCAAATGAATTGTGGGACCTGGAAAGTCAGCACCCTTAGGCCCTTCAAGCCTTTCCTGCTATGGTTGATTTATGCTGGTCTCAGCTCCATTTCCCCCGTTGCCCTCTCTTCCTCGATCTATGAAATATTTATCCACCTATACTTCGAATGATCCAGCCTCCACCACCCTCTTTGAATTTTTATGATGTTGACACCAGCAGACCAATCCTACTATAGGAAAATTGATAGGTCGTCGCAGTTATAAAAGAAAGTGAAAAGGGGGAAAACAGATAATAAGCAACTGCCACCTCGAGAATTCCAGAGATTCACCATCCTCTGCGGGAAGAAATTTCTACGCACCTCAGTTTTAAATGACTGGTCCTTTATCTTGTAGCAATGTCCCCTTGTTCAAGACTCTCCCAGTCGTGAAAACATCTCACCATCTACCCTATCAAACCCTCTCAGGATCTGATCTGTTTGAATACAGACCGTTACGATGTGGAGGTTGTTCCCCTTTTGAGAAGCCACGCCGAATCCCCCAAAGAGGAATCCCTCGCCTCGTAATCTGTTCAAAGTGTGTGGGAAGGTGTGAACTGTCCTTCAGTAACGTTTAGTGGGTAACGAACAGAAATACCCCCACACTCATTGCAAAATAAACACTTAATTTATCTATTTAACTGACCGGGAACTTGAAATAAACAAGTAACATCCCGAATAAAATAAGATTCTACTGGAATGCTGTTCAAAAAAATACACTATCCATTCATTCACCAAAAAGTAATAACAGAATTTACTCACTCTCAAAAATATATACAACCAGGTTTTGTGCCTTTCGGAACCTTCTGGAGTTTCTCGGTTGATTTCTCCGCCTGTGAGTTCTCTCTGATTTGGTACCTTTCGCTGGTTCGATGGTGCGTTCTCTGAAGAGATATATAAAGCTGGCAGAGTGGAGAGCTGCTCTCTCCCTCTCGAGGCTTGAGAGGTGGCAGTTGCTACCTCCTCTTTTTCCCTCTTACACTCTCTTTTATACCCGTGGTGACCTATCAATTTTCCTACAATAGGATTGTTGTCGACACCATCAAATTCAAATCTTATAGGTTCTTGGTAGCTGAGTGCCTGCTTTCAATTGATTGGGCTAAATTCACACAATCAGGTTGTCTTTGTCCAGACGACTGCTTGACTTTTTGATATAAATGTTTCAGTCTGGGACTCTGTGTGTACTTTGCATTTTAAACCTCCTGCACTGAGGTGAAACACCCACTTTTAAAGGGACCACGCCATGTTTTCCCCCTCGAGCATTTTTACAATTATTTACATCTTTATCAACATCAAATTCCAACATCACAAACTCAACTTTAAAACTCCACCTAACCTACACATCTTTCATCCCAGACTTTAGCCTGGTGAATCTCCTTTGGACTGCCTCCAACGTTACTGTGTCCTTGTTAAGGTAAGGCTCCATTAGGGGTCCAAGACTGTACACAGTATTCCAGGTAAGGCCTCACCAACACCCTGCACAACTGCAACAAAACCTCCCTATTTTTAAACTCCAACCCCTTTGCAATAAAGGCCAAAATGCTGTTTGCCTCCTGAGCCACTTGGCATGCTTGGTTTCATCGGTCAGAACAAAGAACAAACAAAGAACAGTACAGCATAGGAACAGGCCCTTCGGCCCTCCAAGCCCGTGCCGCTCCCTGGTCCAAACGAGAGCATTCTTTTGTATCCCTCCATTCCCACTCCGTTCATGTGGCTATCTCGATAAGTCTTAAACGTTCCCAGTGTGTCCGCCTCCACCACCTTGCCCAGCAGCGCATTCCAGGCCCCCACCACCCTCTGTGTAAAATACATCCTTCTGATATCCGTGTTAAACCTCCCCCTCCTCACCTTGAACCTATGACCCCTCGTGAACGGCACCACCGTATGGGGGGGAAGGAGGGGTATGGGGGGGAAGGAGGGGTATGGAGGGGAAGGAGGGGTATGGAGGGAAGGAAGGGTATGGGGGGGAAGGAGGGGTATGGGGGGGAAGGAGGGGTATGGAGGGAAGGAAGGGTATGGGGGGAAGGAAGGGTATGGGGGGAAGGAAGGGTATGGGGGGAAGGAAGGGTATGGGGGGGAAGGAAGGGTATGGGGGGAAGGAAGGGTATGGGGGGGAAGGAAGGGTATGGGGGGGAAGGAAGGGTATGGGGGGGAAGGAAGGGTATGGGGGGAAGGAAGGGTATGGGGGGGGAAGGAGGGGTATGGGGGGGAAGGAGGGGTATGGGGGGGAAGGGGGGAAAGGAGGGGTATGGGGGGGAAGGAGGGGTATGCGGTATCGGAGGAAGGGGGGAGATCAGGATATTGAAGTCGATGATCAGCCATGATCAAGGTGAATGGCGGAGCAGCTGGAAGGGCCGAATGGCCTCCTCCTGCTTCTAGTTTCTATGTTTCGTTGCACATGCTGAAAGGTGGCAGAGAGACACTCTTGACAAGAATCCACAACCTCATCATCCTTCACTGGGGTAAAGGGAGCGACAGTGCAGGATGGCTCCTTCACTAAGAATAGAATCTGCTTGTCTCTCAGTAGCTGGTTCTCTCTGACAGGACAATGGCCCAGGTCTGGCTTATTCAGCAGAACTGCTAACTCCACAGCGAACATTCCACAACACACTCCACACAAACCACAATAAAGCTATCAAAACACAACGTTATGCACAGGCTCAGCAGGTCTGGCAGCATCAGCGGAGAGAGTTAATGCTGTGAGTTGAATATGACCCTTCATCCTCAGTCACACTGTGGGAGGGTCAGTGCTGAGGGAGCGCCGCACTGTGGGAGGGTCAGTGCTGAGGGAGCGCCGCACTGTGGGAGGGTCAGTGCTGAGGGAGCGCCGCACTGTGGGAGGGTCAGTGCTGAGGGAGCGCCGCACTGTGGGAGGGTCAGTGCTGAGGGAGCGCCGCACTGTGGGAGGGTCAGTGCTGAGGGAGCGCCGCACTGCGGGAGGGTCGGTGCTGAGGGAGCGCCGCACTGTGGGAGGGTCAGTGCTGAGGGAGCGCCGCACTGTGGGAGGGTCAGTGCTGAGGGAGCGCCGCACTGTGGGAGGGTTAGTGCTGAGGGAGCGCCGCACTGTGGGAGGGTCGGTGCTGAGGGAGCGCCGCACTGTGGGAGGGTCAGTGCTGAGGGAGCGCCGCACTGTGGGAGGGTCAGTGCTGAGGGAGCGCCGCACTGTGGGAGGGTCAGTGCTGAGGGAGCGCCGCACTGTGGGAGGGTCAGTGCTGAGGGAGCACCGCACTGTGGGAGGGTCAGTGCTGAGGGAGCGCCACACTGTGGGAGGGTCAGTGCTGAGGGAGCGCTGCACCGTGGGAGGGTCAGTGCTGAGGGAGCGCCGCATTGTTGGAGGGTCAGTGCTGAGGGAGCGCCGCATTGTGGGAGGGTCAGTGCTGAGGGAGCGCCACACTGTTGGAGGGTCAGTGCTGAGGGAGCGCCGCACTGTGGGAGGGTCAGTGCTGAGGGAGTGCCGCACTGTGGGAGGGTCAGTGCTGAGGGAGTGCCGCACTGTGGGAGGGTCAGTGCTGAGGGAGCGCCACACTGTGGGAGGGTCAGTGCTGAGGGAGCGCCGCACTGTGGGAGGGTCAGTGCTGAGGGAGCACCGCACTGTGGGAGGGTCAGTGCTGAGGGAGCGCCACACTGTTGGAGGGTCAGTGCTGAGGGAGCGCCGCACTGTTGGAGGGTCGGTGCTGAGGGAGCGCCGCATTGTTGGAGGGTCAGTGCTGAGGTAGCTCCACACTGTGGGAGGGTCAGTGCTGAGGGAGCGCCACACTGTGGGAGGGTCAGTGCTGAGGGAGCGCCGCACTGTGGGAGGGTCAGTGCTGAGGGAGCGCCGCACTGTGGGAGGGTCAGTGCTGAGGGAGCGCTGCACTGTGGGAGGGTCAGTGCTGAGGGAGCACCGCACTGTGGGAGGGTCAGTGCTGAGGGAGCGCCGCACTGTGGGAGTGTCAGTGCTGAGGGAGCGCCGCACTGTGGGAGGGTCAGTGCTGAGGGAGCGCCGCACTGTGGGAGGGTCAGTGCTGAGGGAGCGCCGCACTGTGGGAGGGTCAGTGCTGAGGGAGCGCCGCACTGTCAGAGGCGCTTGTTTCAGGATGAAAGTGAGTTAAAGCCAGTTTGCTCTCCCAGGTGGTCACATGATATCTCACGGCCAGTGAGACTACTTACCTGTGAATGTGCTCTTCCTGCCTGCTAACCAAATCCCAAGGTGCCAGAAGTGCTGCTGCTCTCTCTCTGTGTCTGTCTCCCTCTCGCAGTCAGTCACAAATCCTATTGGGCAGCTGCACTCAGACGAAAGGTGAACGGGAGCTGTGGAAACTGTGTGAGGATTATACACGTGATTGGTGCCTATGCAACAGGGTGCTGTCAACAACTGGGTGGATTAGCAGGGAATGGATGTACAGAGCAGCTTGGGCGTGGCAAGGAGGGTGTCCCAGTCATTCTGGGGGACAGGACAGGAGGAGAGAGGAGATGCAATTTCAAGGCTCAAATGTGGAAGTCACAGTTGCCTCTGTGTTTAGGAGGAAGAAAGGGAACAGCAGACTTCTCCATGTCCCCCACACACGGCGATCCTGGCAGGGGGTCACAGTGCCGGAGTCAACATCGGAGCCCTCAATACATGATCCTGCAGCCAGGGAGCCCGGGGACAATTACAACCCCCTTCCCTCCCCCCACACGACTGAAAGCAGCAGCAAACTCAAGGCAAACTGTGTCCAGGAGCACTCTCCCGGCGCGGACTGTGAACAAAGCCACAAACTATTTCATCAAACACTATTATTCACTGAACTAGTGGTGAATGATTCACTACGCACTCATGTTCATCTGAAAAAGAGTTATAAATCTTCCCCTCCCCCAGCACCCTGTGTTACTGACTGTATCTGTACTGATGTTAATCCAGCTCCCTCACACTGTCACTCAGTAACCCCTCTCCCCCCAGCACCCTGTGTTACTGACTGTATCTGTACTGATGTTAATCCAGCTCCCTCACACTGTCGCTCAGTAACCCCTCTCCCCCAGCACCCTGTGTTACTGACTGTATCTGTCCTGATGTTAATCCAGCTCCCTCACACTGTCACTCAGTAACCCCTCTCCCCCAGCGCCCTGTGTTACTGACTGTATCTGTACTGATGTTAATCCAGCTCCCTCACACTGTCACTCAGTAACCCCTCTCCCCCAGCACCCTGTGTTACTGACTGTATCTGTACTGATGTTAATCCAGCTCCCTCACACTGTCACTCAGTAACCCCTCTCCCCCAGCACCCTGTGTTACTGACTGTATCTGTACTGATGTTAATCCAGCTCCCTCACACTGTCACTCAGTAACCCCTCTCCCCCAGCACCCTGTGTTACTGACTGTATCTGTACTGATGTTAATCCAGCTCCCTCACACTGTCACTCAGTAACCCCTCTCCCCCAGCGCCCTGTGTTACTGACTGTATCTGTACTGATGTTAATCCAGCTCCCTCACACTGTCACTCAGTAGCCCCTCTCCCCCCAGCACCCTGTGTTACTGACTGTATCTGTACTGATGTTAATCCAGCTCCCTCACACTGTCACTCAGTAACCCCTCTCCCCCCAGCACCCTGTGTTACTGACTGTATCTGTACTGATGTTAATCCAGCTCCCTCACACTGTCCCTCAGTAACCCCTCTGATGCACCATTGATTACGCAAAGACTCGTTGTTGCGAAATAACAGACTTTCATTAACGAAAGAATTGGAGCTCACCCAAACCGATAGCTAATCCTAACTGAGGCAAAAGGGGCGGAGAGCAGTCACCTTTATACCCAGAGAAGGACGGAGCCCCGGATTGAGGCAGCAGGGGCGTGTCCAGGCAAATCACACAGACAATACAACAGTGGTTCACCACATTCACCCCCTGTTCAAAAAAAGGTTCGGCGGGGGCGAGGTGGTGGAACGACAGTCACAGAGTTACAAGTTCGGTCTCTCCGGGGACTTGATCTGCCGCTGCGACCGCCGCAGTGTCGGCCGTGGTGCCGGTTCAGGAGGCCGCGGTGATGGGTCAGACGCCAGTCCATAACCGGTGAAGCCGTCCGTCGTGCCTTCAGACTGCCGGGTGTGTGGAGGCTGCTCCTGGGGCTCAGGCGTGCCGTACACGGGGGCTAGATGAGCGTGCTGCCACCCTGGTGCATCATGGGCAACGTTGGGAGCTGGGGGTGAGGGGCCGTGGGACGTATTACCCGCGGGTGCCAGGTCGCGAATGGAGACCGTGTCCTCCCGCCCGTCGTGATTCGCCACATAGGCGTATTGGGGGTTGGCATGGAGGAGTTGGACCGTTTCGACCAGGGGGTCCGATTTATGGGTCCGCACGTGCTTCCGGAGCAGGACAGGGCCAGGGGACGTCAGCCACGATGGTAGTGAGGTCCCCGAGGAGGACTTCCTGGGGAAAACAAACATTCATTCATGAGGGGTGGCATTGGTAGCCGTGCACAGTAGTGACCTAATTGAGTGTAGCGCATCAGGGAGGACCTCTTGCCAGCGGGAGACTGGAAGACCCTTAGACCGGAGAGCTAATAAAACGGCCTTCCAGACTGTCGCATTCTCCCTCTCCACCTGTCCGTTCCCCCTGGGGTTGTAGCTGGTGGTCCTACTCGAGGCTATGCCTTTGGAGAGCAGGTACTGTCGCAGCTCATCACTCATAAAGGAGGATCCCTGGTCGCTATGAATATAGCTGGGGAAACCGAACAGGGTGAAGAGGCTGTGCAGGGCACTGACGACCGTGGCCGAGGTCATATCCGGGCAGGGAATAGCGAAGGGGAACCGCGAATACTCATCGATGACATTGAGGAAGTATATGTTGCGGTCAGAAGAGGGGAGGGGGCCTTTGAAGTCAACGCTTAGGCGTTCGAAAGGGCGGGTGGCTTTGATGAGGTGCGCTCTGTCTGGTTGGTAGAAGTGCAGCTTGCATTCCGCGCAGACTTGGCAGTGCCTGGTTACAGACCTGACTTCCTCAATGGAGTAGGGCAGGTTCCGGGCCTTGATGAAGTGGAAGAACCTGGTCACCCCCGGGTGGCAGAGGTCATTGTGGAGAGTCTGTAACCGGTCTAGGTTCGCGCTGGCGCAGGTCCCCCGGGACAGGGGGTCTGGGGGCTCATTGAGCTTCCCAGGCCGGTATAAAATGTTGTAATTGTAGGTGGAGAGCTCGATCCTCCACCTCAAAATCTTATCGTTCTTGATTTTGCCCCGCTGCGCGTTACTGAACATAAAGGCAACGGACCGTTGGTCCGTGAGCAGGGTGAACCGTTTGCCATCTAAGTAGTGGCGCCAGCGCCGCACAGCCTCCACGATGGCTTGTGCCTCTTTCTCGACACAGGGGTGTCGAATTTCAGGGCCCTGGAGGGTGCGAGAGAAGAAGGCCACGGGTCTGCCCGCTTGGTTAAGGGTGGCGGCTAGGGCAAAGTCAGACGCATCGCTCTCCACCTGGAATGGGATGGATTCGTCTACAGCATGCATCGTGGCCTTCGCGATATCCGCTTTGATGCGGTCAAAGGCCAGACGGGCCTCTGCCGTCAGGGGAAAGGAGGTGGATTTGATGAGCGGATGGGCTTTGTCCGCATAATTGGGGACCCACTGGGCGTAATACGAGAAGAAGCCCAGGCATCTCCTCAGTGCTTTGAGGGTGGTGGGGAGGGGAAGTTCCAGGAGGGGACGCATGCGGTCGGGATAGGGGCCGATGACCCCGTTCTCCACAACACAACACAACACAACCAAGGCGGCACGTGCGGAATACGCACTTCTCCTTATTATAGGTCAGATTTAGGAGTGTGGCAGTGTGGAGGAATTTTTGGAGGTTGGCGTCGTGGTCCTGCTGATCATGGCCGCAGATGGTGACGTTATCCAGGTACGGGAAGGTGGCCCGCAGCCCGTTCTGGTCTACCATTCGGTCCATCTCACGCTGGAAAACCGAGACCCCGTTGGTGACGCCGAAGGGGACCCGAAGGAAGTGACAGAGACGGCCGTCCGCCTCGAAGGCAGTGTATTGGCGGTCTTCCGGGCGGATAGGGAGCTGGTGGTATGCAGACTTCAAACGGTAGCACAGTGGTTAGCACTGCTGCTTCACAGCTCCAGGGTCCCGGGTTCGATTCCCGGCTCGGGTCACTGTCTGTGTGGAGTTTGCACATTCTCCTCGTGTCTGCATGGGTTTCCTCCGGGTGCTCCGGTTTCCTCCCACAGTCCAAAGATGTGCGGGTTAGGTTGATTGGCCAGGTTAAAAATTGCCCCTTAGAGTCCTGGGATGTGTAGGTTAGAGGGATTAGCGGGTAGATGTGTGGGGGTAGGGCCTGGGTGGGATTGTGGTCGGTGCAGACTCGATGGGCCGAATGGCCTCCTTCTGCACTGTAGGGTTTCTATGATTTCTTCTATGATTTCAATGGTGGAGAACACCCGATATTGTGCAATCTGATTGACCATGTCAGAGATGCGGGGAAGGGGGTACGCGTCCAGCTGCGTGTAGCGGTTAATGGTCTGACTGTAGTCAATGACCATGTGATGTTTCTCCCCAGTCTTAACAACCACCACTTGGGCTCTCCAGGGACTGGTACTGGCCTCAATGATCCCCTCCCCCAGGAGGCGTTGCACCTCGGACTTAATAAACGCTCTGTCTCCAGTGCTGTACCGTCTGCTTTTGGTGGCAATGGGCTTGCAGTCGGGGGTGAGGTGTTCAAAGAGTGAGGGAGGGGCGACTTTAAGGGTCGAGAGACCACAGGTGGTGCGCGGTGGCTGGTCTAATAGCTGCGGATTGCGGACGGAGATTGGGGGAAAAGGCCCATTATACACCATGGTGACGCTCCCAAGGTGACACATGAAATCTAGCCCCAGTAGTACGGCAGCGCAGAGCTGTGGCAGCACGAGGAGCCTGCACTTCTCGTACACCGTGCCCCGTACAGTCAGAGTTGCCACACAATAGCCGAGGACATTCACCGACTGGGACGTCGAAGCCATGGAGATTGATTGCTGTATTGGCAGTACTGGCAGTGCGTAGCGCCTCACCGTGTTAGGGTGGATAAAACTCTCCGTACCCCCACTGTCAAATAAGCAGTTAGCAGTGTGGCCATTTACCTTGATGTCCATCATAGACCAGGCGAGTTGATGAGGCCTGGACTGGTCCAACGCGACCGAGGCCACCGTCGGATTAGGCGAGGAGCCACATGTGGTGGACGGTTCCCAATATGGCGGCCCGCGTGACTCGCACGCGGCTGACGTCATCCAAGATGGCGGCTCCCGTGGGTCGCACGCGACTGATGGCATCCAAGATGGCGGCCCCCGTGGGTCGCATGCGGCTGATGGCGTCCAAAATGGCGGCTCCTGCAGATCGCACGCGGCCAATGGCGTCGAAGACGGTGCCTCCCGCGGATCGCACGCGGCGCTGCTGGGCCTGGAGGCCGATTTTGCCCTGCAGACTTTCAGGTAATGGCCCTTCTTACCGCAGCCGGAGCAGGTCGCGTCTTTCGCCGGGCAGCGTCGTCGTGGGTGCTTCTCCAGGCCTCAGAAGTAGCACCTTGGGCCTCTGGAGACTGCCGCAGTGGTCAGTTCGGCGTCGGGACAGGGTTTGCGGCCCTCCTGGGTACAGCGATGGCTGCGCTCACGGTGTCCACGGTGCGCCCTCGTGGTCGGGGGTGTAGGCCTCGAGGTTCTGGAAAGCCACCTCCAGCGAGCCGGCAAGCGCCACAGTCTTCTGCAGGTCCAGCCCACCTTGTTCCAGCAGGCGCTGCCGGATATCGGTCGACCTGATGCCCGCGACAAAGGCATCTCTGATCAGGTTGTCGGTGTTTTGGGCGGCTGAAACGGCCTTGCAGTTGCAGGCTCTGCTGAGTGCACGCAGTTCGCGTAGGAATTGTTCAGTCGATTCCCCCGGGCTGCTGTCTGCGAGTGGCCAGCAGATGTCTGGCGTAGACCTCATTCGGCTGCCGGTTGTACTGGCTCTTTCGGAGATCGATTGCCTCCTGGTAAGTTTCTGCGTCTCGGATTATCGCGAAGACGTGAGCGCTGACGCGGGCGTGGAGCACGTGTAGTTTGTCGATGTCGGTTACGACGGCGGCGGAGGAGGAGGCGCTGAAGGTCTCGAAGCCGCGCAGCCAGTGATCAAAACAGTTCGAGGCCCCAACAGCCTGGGGATCCAAGTCCAATTTATCAGGTTTTAAGAGTTGCTCCATCCCAAAATTTTCGTAAATAAAATTGCTGCATCATTGATTCCGCAAAGACTCGTTGTTGTGACACAACAGACTTTTATTAACGAAAGAATTGGAGCACTCCCAAACCGACAGCCAATCCGAACTGAGGCAGAAGGGGCGGAAAGCAGTCGCCTTTATACCCAGAGAAGGGCGGAGCCCCGGATTGAGGCAGCAGGGGCGTGTCCAGGCGTATCACACAGACAGACAATACTACAGTGGTTCACCACACTCTCCCCCCAGCACCCTGTGTTACTGACTGTATCTCTACTGATGTTAACCAGCTCCCTCACACTGTCACTCAGTAACCCCTCTCCCCCAGCACCCTGTGTTACTGACTGTATCTCTACTGATGTTAATCCAGTTCCCTCACATTGTCACTCAGTAACCCCTCTCCCCCCAGCACCCTGTGTTACTGACTGAATCTCTACTGATGTTAATCCAGCTCCCTCAAACTGTCACTCACTTGGGACATAGATAAGCTGCAGAGCTGGACTGAGAGGTGGCAAATGGAGTTCAATGTGGAAAAGTGCGAGGTGATTCACTTTGGAAGGAGTAACAGGGATACAGAGTACTGGGCTAATGGTAAGATACTTGGCAGTGTGGATGAACAGAGAGATCTCGGTGTCCATGTGCATAGATCCCTGAAAGTTGGCACCCAAGTTGATAGGGTTGTTAAGAAGGCTTTTATTGGTAGAGGGATTGATAGGGTTGTTAAGAAGGCTTTTATTGGTAGAGGGATTGAGTTTCGGAGCCATGAGGTCATGTTGCAGCTGTACAAGCTCTGGTGCGGCCGCACTTGGAGTATTGCGTACAGTTCTGGTCGCCGCATTATAGGAAGGATGTGGAAGCATTGGAAAGGGTGCAGAGGAGATTTACCAGGATGTTGCCTGGTATGGTGGGAATGTCTTATGAGGAAAGGCTGAGGGACTTGAGGCTGTTTTCGTTAGAGAGAAGAAGGTTAAGAGGTGACTTAATAGAGGCATACAAGATGATCAGAGGATTAGATAGGGTGGATAGTGAGAGCCTTTTTCCTCGGATGGGGTTGGCGAGCACGAGGGGACATAGCTTTAAATTGAGGGGTGATAGATATAGGACAGATGTCAGAGGTAGGTTCTTTACTCAGAGAGTAGTAAGGGCGTGGAATGCCCTGCCTGCAGCAGTAGTGGACTCGCCAACATTAAGGGTATTTAAATGGTCATTGGATAAACATATGGATGGTATTGGAATAGTGTAGGTTAGATGGGCTTTAGATTGGTTTCACTGGTCGGCGCAACATCGAGGGCCGAAGGGCCTGTACTGTGCTGTAATGTTCTATGTTCTGTGTTTCTCTACTGATGTTAATCCAGCTCCCTCACACTGTCACTCAGTAACCCCTCTCCCCCCAGCACCCTGTGTTACTGACTGTATCTGTACTGATGTTAATCCAGCTCCCTCACACTGTCACTCAGTAACCCCTCTCCCCCCAGCACCCTGTGTTACTGACTGTATCTCTACTGATGTTAATCCAGCTCCCTCACACTGTCACTCAGTAACCCCTCTCCCCCAGCACCCTGTGTTACTGACTGTATCTGTACTGATGTTAATCCAGCTCCCTCACACTGTCACTCAGTAACCCCTCTCCCCCAGCACCGTGTGTTACTGACTGTATCTCTACTGATGTTAATCCAGCTCCCTCACACTGTCACTCAGTAACCCCTCTCCCTCAGCACCCTGTGTTACTGACTGTATCTGTACTGATGTTAATCCAGCTCCCTCACACTGTCACTCAGTAACCCCTCTTCCTCAGCACCCTGTGTTACTGACTGTATCTGTACTGATGTTAACCAGCTCCCTCACACTGTCACTCAGTCACCCCTCTCCCCCCAGCACCCTGTGTTACTGACTGTATCTGTACTGATGTTAATCCAGCTCCCTCACACTGTCACTCAGTAACCCCTCTCCCTCAGCACCCTGTGTTACTGACTGTATCTGTACTGATGTTAATCCAGCTCCCTCACTCAGTAACCCCTCTCCCCCAGCACCCTGTGTTACTGACTGTATCTGTACTGATGTTAATCCAGCTCCCTCACACTGTCACTCAGTAACCCCTCTCCCCCCAGCACCCTGTGTTACTGACTGTATCTGTACTGATGTTAATCCAGCTCCCTCACACTGTCACTCAGTAACCCCTCTCCCCCCAGCACCCTGTGTTACTGACTGTATCTGTACTGATGTTAATCCAGCTCCCTCACACTGTCACTCAGTAACCCCTCTCCCTCAGCACCCTGTGTTACTGACTGTATCTGTACTGATGTTAATCCAGCTCCCTCACTCAGTAACCCCTCTCCCCCAGCACCCTGTGTTACTGACTGTATCTGTACTGATGCTAATCCAGCTCCCTCACACTGTCACTCAGTAACCCCTCTCCCCCCAGCACCCTGTGTTACTGACTGTATCTGTACTGATGTTAATCCAGCTCCCTCACACTGTCACTCAGTAACCCCTCTCCCCCCAGCACCCTGTGTTACTGACTGTATCTGTACTGATGTTAATCCAGCTCCCTCACACTGTCACTCAGTAACCCCTCTCCCCCCAGCACCCTGTGTTACTGACTGTATCTGTACTGATGTTAATCCAGCTCCCTCACACTGTCACTCAGTAACCCCTCTCCCCCCAGCACCCTGTGTTACTGACTGTATCTGTACTGATGTTAATCCAGCTCCCTCACACTGTCACTCAGTAACCCCTCTCCCCCCAGCACCCTGTGTTACTGACTGTATCTGTACTGATGTTAATCCAGCTCCCTCACACTGTCACTCAGTAACCCCTCTCCCCCAGCACCCTGTGTTACTGACTGTATCTGTACTGATGTTAATCCAGCTCCCTCACACTGTCACTCAGTAACCCCTCTCCCCTGCAGCATTGTGTGTGTGTATTGTCTGCTGATGCTAAGTCTGTACTGGAATCACTCACTGCCTCAGTCTCGCCTTTCTGCTGGGTAAACGGGTAAATGAATTCCTGAAGAAAGGTTCAATAAAAAAAATACAGGAAATTGCTTTGGAATATTGAGAAGCTTCACATTGACGAATTTCCCAGGTTGCCACTGATAAGACCTTGAAGATAAAGAGATTCAGAGACAGTCTGTGCCAAGTAACACACTGCTGCATGAATTTTAATAGCTAGACTGTAGAAAGCAATTACCTTAAAGCGTCTGGAAATGTCAGAGGAATTGTACAGCATTGTTGCTTGCTTCAGGGAAGGACATTTGAGAATTTACCCTCTACTCACAGTCAGCCTATCCTTCACCCACTGTCAAACCCTGCTCCTAGCCATGCTGGACCACCTATCAATTAAACAGTGAAAGGAGGAGGCCATTCAGACCCTCTCTCAAGTCTGTTACACAGGAACAGGAGGAGGCCATTCAGCCCTTCTCAAGCCTGTTACACAGGAATATGAGGAGGCCATTCAGCCCCCCTCTTGAGCCTGTTACTCGGGAACAAAGAACAAAGAACAAAGAACAGTACAGCACAGGAAACAGGCCCTTGGCCCTCCAAGCCTGTGCCGCTCCTTGGTCCAACTAGACCAATTGTTTGTATCCCTCCATTCCCAGGCTGCTCATGTGACTATCCAGGTAAGTCTTAAACGATGTCAGCGTGCCTGCCTCCACCACCCTACTTGGCAGCGCATTCCAGGCCCCCACCACCCTCTGTGTAAAAAACGTCCCTCTGATGTCTGAGTTATACTTCGCCCCTCTCAGCTTGAGCCCGTGACCCCTCGTGATCGTCACCTCCGACCTGGGAAAAAGCTTCCCACTGTTCACCCTATCTATACCCTTCATAATCTTGTATACCTCTATTAGATCTCCCCTCATTCTCCGTCTTTCCAAGGAGAACAACCCCAGTCTACCCAATCTCTCCTCATAGCTAAGACCCTTCATACCAGGCAACATCCTGGTAAACCTTCTCTGCACTCTCTCCAATGCCTCCACGTCCTTCTGGTAGTGCGGCGACCAGAACTGGACACAGTACTCCAAATGTGGCCTAACCAGCGTTCTATACAGCTGCATCATCAGACTCCAGCTTTTATACTCTATACCCCGTCCTATAAAGGCAAGCATACCATATGCCTTCTTCACCACCTTCTCCACCTGTGTTGCCACCTTCAAGGATTTGTGGACTTGCACACCGAGGTCCCTCTGTGTTTCTATACTCCTGATGACTCTGCCATTTATTGTATAACTCCTCCCTACATTATTTC
Organism: Mustelus asterias; assembly: GCF_964213995.1. Lineage (NCBI taxonomy): Eukaryota > Metazoa > Chordata > Chondrichthyes > Carcharhiniformes > Triakidae > Mustelus > Mustelus asterias. The sequence goes on from NW_027591998.1 coordinate 53,773, forward strand.
TTCCAAAATGCATCACTTCGCATTTATCCGGATTAAACTCCATCTGCCACCTCTCCGTCCAATTTTCCAGCCTATCTATATCCTGCTGTATTGCCCGACAATGCTCTTCGCTATCTGCAATTCCAGCCATCTTCGTGTCATCCGCAAACTTGCTGATAACACCAGTTACACCTTCTTCCAAATCATTTATATATATCACAAATAGCAGAGGTCCCAGTACAGAGCCCTGCGGAACACCACTGGTCACAGACCTCCAGCCGGAAAAAGACCCTTCGACCACTACCCTCTGTCTCCTATGGCCAAGCCAGTTCTCCACCCATCTAGCCACTTCTCCTTGTATCCCATGAGCCTTAACCTTCTTAACCAACCTGCCATGTGGGACTTTGTCAAATGCCTTACTGAAATCCATATAGACGACATCCACGGCCCTTCCTTCATCGACCGTTTTTGTCACTTCCTCAAAAAACTCCACCAAATTTGTAAGGCACGACCTCCCTCTTACAAAACCATGCTGTCTGTCACTAATGAGATTGTTTCGTTCTAAATGCACATACATCCTGTCTCTAAGAATCCTCTCCAACAACTTCCCTACCACGGACGTCAAGCTCACCGGCCTATAATTTCCTGGGTTATCCCTGGTACCCTTCTTAAACAACGGGACCACATTCGGTATCCTCCAATCCTCAGGGACCTCACCCGTGTCCAAAGAAGCGACAAAGATTTCCGTCAGAGGCCCAGCAATTTCACCTCTCGTCTCCCTGAGCAGTCGAGGATAGATGCCATCAGGCCCTGGGGCTTTGTCAGTTTTAATGTTCCCTAAAAAACCTAACACTTCCTCTCTTGTAATGGAGATTTTCTCTAATGGGTCAACACCTCCCTCCGAGACACTTCCGGTTAACATGCCCCTCTCCTTCGTGAATACCGATGCAAAGTATTCATTTAGGATCTCCCTTGAGCCTGTTGCTCAGGAACAGGAGGAGGCTATTCAGCTCCTCTGCAGCCTGTTAATTAAGAACAGGAGGAGGCCCATTCAGTCCCTCTCGAGTCCGTTACACTGGAACAGGAGGAGACCATTCTGCCCCTCTGCCTCGAGCCTGTTACACAGGAACAGGAGGAGGCCCTTCTGCCCCTCACAAGCCTGTTACACTGGAACAGAAGGAGGCCATTCTGCCCCTCACGAGCCTGTTACACTGGAACAGAAGGAGGCCATTCTGCCCCTCTCGAGTCCGTTACACTGGAACAGGAGGAGACCATTCTGCCCCTCTGCCTCGAGCCTGTTACACAGGAACAGGAGGAGGCCCTTCTGCCCCTCACAAGCCTGTTACACTGGAACAGAAGGAGGCCATTCTGCCCCTCACGAGCCTGTTACACTGGAACAGAAGGAGGCCATTCTGCCCCTCGCGAGCCTGTTACACAGGAATACGGGTGGCTCATTCAGCCCCTCTGGAGCCTGTTCCTCCATTCACTTCGACCGTGGGACTTCTGTTGTTTGCCGCGTATACAAATGATCTGGAGGAAAACGTGCTGCTCCGGGTGCTCCGGTTTCCTCCCACAGTCTGAAAGACGTGCTGGTTCGGGTACATTGGCCGTGCTAAATTCCCCCTCAGTGTAACCCCAACAGGAGTGTGGCAACTGGGGGATTGTCACAGTAACTTCATTGCAGTGTTAATGTAAGCCTACTTGTGACACTGATAAATAAACTTTAAAATTTAACTTTAAACTTTCCCTTCTTAAATATTACATTAGTGATTTTCCAGCATCCTGGGACCTTCCCTGACTCCAGTGATTCCTGAAAGATCACCACTAATGCCTCCACAATCTCCTCAGCTATGTCCTTCAGAACCCTGGGGTGTCGTCCACCTGGGCTGGGTGGAAATCTGCTCTCAAACAGAGCAGATTTCCACTCCATCTGACGAAGGAGCAGCGCTCCGAAAGTTAATGGCATTTGCTACCAAATAAACCTGTTGGACTTTAACCTGGTGTTGTTAAAACTCTTACTGTGTTTACCCCAGTCCAACGCCGGCATCTCCACATCAAGATTTATCCACCTTCAGACCTTTCAGCTTCCCTGGTACCTTCTCCTTAGTAATGGCCACCACACTCACTTCTGCTCCCTGACTCTCCTGAGTTTTTGCAGCATTACTGGTGTCTTCCACCGTGAAGATTGGCGCAAAGTACCTATTCAGTTCTTCTGCCATTCCTTTGTTCCCCATTACTACTTCTCCAGTGCCATTTTCCAGCAATCCAATGTCCACTCTTGCCTCTTTCTTACCCCTTATGTATCTAAAAACACTCTTGTAATCTTCTTTTATATTCCTGGCTAGCTTACACTCATAGTTCATCTTCTCCCTGCTTTTTTACGGGGTGGATGTGGAGAGGATGTTTGCCCTTTTGGGAGAATCTGGAACTTAGGCAGGCGAGGGTGGGTGGGGAGGGGGGGGTCACTGTTTAAAAATAAGGGGTGGCCCGTTTAAGAGGGACTTGAGAAGAAATGTTTTCATAGAAGAATCATAGAAACCCTACAGTGCAGAAGGAGGCCATTCGGCCCATCGAGTCTGCACCGACCACAATCCCACCCAGGCCCTACCCCCACATATTTTACCCGCTAATCCCTCTAACCTACACATCCCAGGACTCTAAGGGGCAATTTTTTAACCTGGCCAATCAACCTAACCCGCACATCTTTGGACAGTGGGAGGAAACCGGAGCACCCGGAGGAAACCCACGCAGACACGAGGAGAATGTGCAAACTCCACACAGACAGTGACCCGAGCCGGGAATCGAACCCGGGACCCCGGAGCTGTGAAGCAGCAGTGCTAACCACTGTGCTACCGTGCCGCCGTTTTCTCGTGGAGCGTGGTGACTCTCTTCCTCAGAAGGTGGTGGGAGCAAGATCTCAGGATATTTTTTAAGGCGGAGGTGGATAGATTCTGGATTAACAAGGGGGTGGTGGGTGATGGGATACCATGGGGTCGGTGGGAATGTGGACTTGAAGTCCCAGGTCAGATCAGCAGAGATCTTTATTGAATGGGGGAGCAGGGCTGAAGGGGCTGAGTGGCCTACTCCTGCTCCTATGTTTGTGCTCAAGTGCATTCTAACCAGAGGATTTTGGAGTTCGGGGGGAAGGGGAGGGAGGGGGGGGGGGGGGGTGGAATGAGGAGGTGGGAGTGGGAAGGGAAGGGAAGGGGGTGGAGGGGGGGGGGGAGTGGGAGGGGGAGGGAAGGAGGAGAGGAGGGGGAGAGGAGGGAGAAGGGGGAGGGGTGGAGGGGGTGGGAATGGGAGGGGAAGGGAAGGGGGGGTGGAGGAGGGGGGTGTGGGAGGGGAAGGGAAGGGGGAGAGAAGAGGGAGGGGAGGGGGAGGGAAGGAGGAGGGGGAGGGGGAAGAGGAGGGGAGGGAGAGGGGAAGGAAAGGGGAGGGGGTGGAGGAGGGGGAGTGGGAGGAGAGGTGGAGGGGGAGGGGAGGGGGAGGAGGGGGAGGGGAGGGGGAAAAGGAGGGGAGGGAAAGGGGAAGGAAAGGGGAGGGGGTGGAGGAGGGGGAGTGGGAGGAGAGGAGGAGGGCGAGGGGAGGAGGGGGAGGGGAGGGGGAAGGAGGGAAGGGAGCGGCGAGGGGATGGAGCGGGGAGGGGAAGGGGAGGGGGAGAGGGAAGGGGGAGGGCTCACTGTCCCATTAATGTGCCAAATTTCCGGCTGTGGCATTTGGAATATTGGACCATCAGGGTATGTGCATATCATAGAATCATAGAATCAGAGAAACCCTACAGTGCAGAAAGAGGCCATTCAGCCCATCGAGTCTGCACCGACCACAATCCCACCCAGCCCTACCCCCATATCCCTATATATTTACCTACTAATCCCTCTAACCTACACATATTGTCCATTTTTTCTCCCCGTTAAGATTCCATAGTAATGTTTCAAAGGGGGAACAATGGGGGCAGTCCTTCCAGGGGGTCCTGAGGCCAACAGGTCACCAAGAAATTCGCCATAGTCCCGGATGACCATAGGCTGCTCTCCCCTTTGAGGAGGGGGGAGAGCTGACGGCTGGTGATTTAACCTCAGGGTCACCACACCTCAGGCAAGGAGCATGGTTCAGATGGTTGAACCTTCATGAATAACCTCAGACGGTACAGGAATCAAACCTGTTGCAAAATTGAGCTGATAAAGATGTAAAAATGCAAGAGGGAAAAGATCATGGCGTGGTCCCTTTAAAAGCGGGTGTTTCACCTCAGTGCAGGAGGTTTAAAATGCAAAGTACACACAGAGTCCCAGACTGAAACATTTATATCAAAACGTCAAGCAGTCATCTGGACAAAGACAACCTGATTGTCTGTGAATTTTGCCCAATCAATTGAAAGCAGGCACTCAGCTACCAAGAACCTATAAGATTTGAATTTGATGGTGTTGAGAAAATCAGACCAATCCAATTGTAGGAAAATTGATAGGTCACCACGGGTATAAAAGAGAGCGTAAGAGGGAAAACAGGAGGTAGCAACAGCCACCTCTCAAGCCTCGAGAGGGAGAGAGCAGCTCTCCACTCTGCCAGCTTTATATCTCTCTTCAGAGAACACACCATCGAACCAGCGAAAGGTACCAAATCAAAAAAGAACTCACAGACATAGAAATCAACCGAGAAACTCCAGAAGGTTCCGAAAGGCACAAAACCTGGTTGTATATATTTTTTGAGAGTGACTAAATTCTGTTATTACTTTTTTGGTTAATGAATGGTCCTTGTATTTATTCGAACAGCATTCCAGTAGAATCTTATTTTACTCGGGATGTTGCTTGTTAAGTTAAAGTTCCCGATGAGTGAGATAAATAAATTGTTAAGTGTTCATTTTTAAGTGAGTGTGGGATATTTCTGTTAGTTACCCACTAAACGTTACCGAAGGGCAGTTCACACCTTCCCACACAACTTTTCAAAGACTATGGGGCGAGGGATTCCTCTTTGAGGGATTCGGTGTGGCTCCTCAAAAGAGGCCAACCTCCGCATCATAACAAACCCATGCTCTCTTGGTGGTGTCATTTTTGTATCACAAACCAGCCATCCAGCTAACCGAGCTATACCTGGGGCCAATGTTCATTCCTCAACCAACCCATGGCACTACCAAAGTTCAGAAGCCGGTATCTGGGTCACCATCATAAATGGGGGCTTACTGCGGGCAAATTGGTTCCCTTTAAGGTTTCATAGTCGTATTTCATAGTCACAGCGGGAGGGGGGTGGGGGTGGGGGGTGTCTGGAGAGCGGAAGCAGTCCTCCTGGGTGGCCTGAGGCCAATATTTATTCCTCGACCGAGCCGATGGCAAAGAAAAAAAGAAGCGGGTTTATCCGACTTGACATTGTGTATGGGAGCTCGCTCTGCGCAATTTGGTTGTCACAATTCCCGCACGGCAGAGACAAAGTTGGCTCAAGCAGCGCCTCCAGCCGCAATGGGCCGTGGCAGCGGGTCTTTTTCCTTCTTCCTCACACTGTCGGGCTCCATCATCCTTGAACCATGGGATGGCTCCCCCCCATTAACCAAATGAGGCCATTCGGTCCACCTCCTGTGTAAAACTCTCCTTTCAGCCCCCATGACTTTGACTGAGCGTTGTTTTTATTCTATCTCTTCGGGGGCCGGGGCATCGGATCCTGGTGAACTTCCATCTTTTGGAGCCAATTCCCATTCAGAGTCTTGGCGTAGGGTAGGGGGGCTGGGGGGTTGGGTGGTTGGCGGTGGGGGAGGATGCTCTTGGGTCAATGTGAGTAAAACCATTTAGGACTGAGATGAGGAGAAATTTCTTTCCCCGAGTGGAGAATGTGCGGAGTTCATTGGAGTTTAGAAGAGTGAGAGGGGATCTCATAGAAACTTATAAAAGGGATAGACAGGGTAGATTCAGAAAGAATGTTCCTGATGGTGGGGGAGTCCAGAACTAGGGGTCATAGTTTGAGGATAAGGGGTAAACCTTTTAGGACTGAGGTGAGGAGAAATTTCTTCACCCAGAGGATGGTGAACGTGTGGAATTCACTCCCACAGAAAGTAGCTGAGGCCAAAACGTTGTGTGATTTCAAGAAGAAATTAGATGTTGCTCTTGGGGCTAAAGGGATCGAGGGATATGGGGGAAAGGTGGGGGGTTCAGGACATTGAATTCGATGAGCAGCCGTGATCAAAATGAATCAAAATGGGCTCGGGTCACTGTCTGTGTGGAGTTTGCATTCTCCTTGTGTTTGCGTGGGTTTCCTCCGGGTGCTTCGGTTTCCTCCCACACTCCAAAGATGTGCGGGTTAGGTTGATTGGCCATGCTAAAAATTGCCCTTAGTGTCCTGAGATGTGTAGGTTAGAGGGATTAGTGGGTAAATATGTAGGGATATGGGGGTAGGGCCTGGGTGGGATTGTGGTCGGTGCAGACTCGATGGGCCGAATGGTCTCTTTCTGTACTGTAGGGTTTTTATGATTTCTATGAATGACGGCGCAAACTCGACGGGCTGAATGGCCTCCTCCTGCTCTTAGTTCCTACTTGGCGATGGTGGTGGAACCTTTTCGGTCAATGCGAGGGGAGGATGGGGAGGGGGCACATCCCCCTTCCCTTTGAGAGGATGCTACAACTGTGGAAAATGAATTCTGAAGAGGTTGCAGGGGTTTGGATGGGGTTTTATTGGGGTTGGGTTGGGGATTGTTTTCCAAAATGGTGTCTGATGGAGCAGGATGGCAAAGAAGAGGGCAGAAGAGGGGCGAGGCTCATTGGCGCGAGAGGCACCTGTCAATCAAGGCGGGAGGTGGGACAGCGGGACTCCGGGCTGATGGACAGCATGGCAGACCAATCAGCGCCCGAGGCTCCCTAACGCCGCCCAATTGCGTGAATCAAGGCACGAAGAGGAGCGGAAATCCAGTTTGATGGACAGCCACCAGATCCAATCAGCGGTCTCGGCCCCCCCACCGGCGGCCAATGGTGCGATGCAGGCGCCTATCAATCACCCTGCGGAAGATGCGAGGGCGGGACTCGTCGATGATGGACAGTCGCGCCGAACCAATCAGTAACCCGACCTCTCATACCGCTGACGCCTTTCATCCAATGCACGAAGAGAGGGCGGGATTCCTCCATGATTGACAGCCATGAGAACCAATTAGCGCCCTGGCCTCCGCACTGCTGGCAAATGGCGCTCGGGAGACGCCCAATCAATCATTGGACAATAAGGAGGCGGAGACTGCTGGCTGATTGACAGCAGGTTGAACCAATCAGTACCCCGATTCCCCCCACCGCTGGCCAATGGTGCGAGGCAGGTACCTGTCAATCAGCGCAGGTGGGTGTGCGCTGCCTGGTGTCAGCCAATGGAACGGCAGATTCGGCGGCGGGCACGTCAATGGGGTGAGGTTCCAGCCCGGGCAGGCGGGCAGGCGCCATTTTGAGTGGCGCAGACGAAGCCCGTGCGGAGGGGTAGGGGAGGTCGAGGGAACCCTCCATCAGGCAGATAGCACCGCAACTGCAATGCCCAGGGTGGGTTTTACCACAGAAATTGTGAGAGGGAGGCCATTGGGGGTGGGGATGTTGACCTCCTTAAAGGGGCCACCACCTTAAAGTGGCCATACCTATTGGCTTGATGACAACAGTCGCTATATAAATGAAAATCTCATTTTCGCTTCGCCCCACCAGAACTCCAGCGCTGCCGTCGTCCCGTGCCTGCGGCGGCATTTGGTCCAACTTTTCCCGTCATTTTTAACCCACTCTGATTATTTTGACTCATTGGCCAAGGAGGTTCGGGACAGATAGGGGCCGAAGGGCCTCTCTTTTTGTCGCATGAACTCTGTGACTTGATGGTGGTGGGGTGGTTGGGAGGGCAGAGGGGGCAAATGCGAGAAGAAATATAGAAAATAGGAGCAGGAGGAGGCCATTGGGTCCTTCATTTTGAACCTGCCACCTTCCACTCCAATTACTTTGACCCACTGCACAATGGGGGCCACGGACCGAGTGCTGGCAAAGGGGGGTTAGAACAGATAGGGGCTTGATGGGCCGAAGGGCAGCGAACGTTAGAACTCTGTGACTGAACGTTGACGGTGATGGGGTGGGGAAGGGCGGAATATGAGAAGAAACATCAAAAATAGGAGGAGGCCATTCGGCCCTTTGATTCTGCTCTGCCATTCATTATGACCATGGCTGATCATCCAACTCGTTAGCCCGATCCCGCCTTCCATCAACATCACGTTCTCTCCCTGTGCCAAAAGACACTGAGGCCAACTGCAACATAGTTGCAAACTAAATGAGTGAAACCCGCATCCATTCCAGTCAGTCGTGCTCGGCACTGCACCCGGCAATGGTGAGGCCACAAGGAATCCGGCAGGCGGGTGGAGCGGAATCTCTACTCCATGAAGACCTGTTTCACAGCTATGAGAGGAAAGATCTGCCAAGGGTAACTTATTCCACCTTTGGCCATGGAGGATGCCTTGGAAGTGGAAGACTATAGCTATGCCGCCGCTTTTCAGCCGCGATTCCTGGTGCCCGTCGCAGTAAAAAGGCTCTGCCGCCGAGGATCTGGCGTTGACCTGACCCCGGGGTCCATTGTCGTAGGTTCAGAGGATGGTCAGCAGGGCAGAGGAAGGTCATTCAGTCCTCGTTCCAGCTATCCGGCCCCATTCCCTCGCCTTTCTCCCCGCCATCATCCTGCAGACAGTTTCAGTGTTCAGATAACCATCATTCGAAAGCCCCATTTGAATCTGCCTCCGCCACACTCCCAGACGGTGCATTCCAGATCCTCATCACTTGTGTAAGGGTTTTAAGAACTAGGAGCAGGAGGAGGTCTTTTGGCCCCTCAAGCCTGCTCCGCCATTCAATAAGATCATAGCTGATCTTTTCATGGACTCAGCTCCACTTACCCGCCCACTCACCATAACCCTTAATTCCTTCACTGTTCAAAAATCTATCTATCCTTGTCTTAAAAGCATTCAATGAGGTAGGTTCAACTGCTTCACTGGGCAGGGAATTCCACAGATTCACAACCCTTTGGGTGAAAAAGTTCCTCCTCAACTCAGTCCTAAATCTGCTTCCCCTTATTTTGAGGCTATGCCCCCCTAGTTCTGGTTTCACCCGCCAGTGGAAACAACTTCCCTGCTTCTATCTTATCTATTCCCTTCATAATCTTATATGTTTCTATAAGATTCCCTCCCTCGTTCTTCTGAAGTCCAACGAGTATAGCCCCAGTCTACTCAGTCTCTCCTCATGAGCCAACCCTCTCAACTCCGGAATCAACCTAGTGAATCTCCTCTGCACCCCCTCCAGTGCCAGTATATCCTTTCTCAAGTAAGGAGACCAAAACTGTACACAGTGCTCCATATGTGGCCTCACCAACACCTTATACAGCTGCAACATAACCTCCCTGTTTTTAAATTCCATCCCTCTCGCAATGAAGGACAAAATTCCATTTGCCGCCTAAATTACCTGCTGCACCTGCAAACCAACTCCTTGAGATTCCTGCACAAGGACACCCAGGTCCCTCTGCACAGCAGCAGGCTGCAATTTTTTACCATTTAAATAATAGTCCATTTTGCTGTCATTCCTACCAAAATGGTTGACTTCACATTTACCAACATTGTACTCCATCTGCCAGACCCTCGCCCACTTACTTAGACTATCTATATCCCTTTGCAGACTTTCAGCGTCCTGTGCACACTTTGCTCTGCCACCCATGTTAGTGTCATCTGTGAATTTTGACTACATTTCGTCCCCAACTCCAAATCATCAATGTGAATCGTAAACAATTGCAGTCCCAACACTGACCCCTGAGGCACACCACTAGTCACTGATCGCCAACCAGAAAAACACCCATTTACCCCCAGTCTTTGCTTTCTTTTAGTTAACCAGTCCTCTATCCATGCTAATACATTAACCCTCCCCCCTTCGCGTTGCTTCTTCCAATCACCTTAACTCAGCGTCCTCTCAATCTCCATCCGCCTGCCAGTGGGAACAGTTTCTCCCTATCTGTCCAGTTCTGTCATGATTATCAGTAACTCCATCAAAGCTCCTCTTGTCCATATCTCCTCTGAGGAAATCAATTCTCCAGTCTGCCAGATCATTTCCTCGTTCCTGGAACCGTTCTCGTGAATCTTCTCTGCACCCTCTCAAGCGTCTGAACGCTCTTCCTAAAGGGTGGTGCCCAGAACTGGATGCAAGACTCTATTTGAGGTTGAACAAGTCTCTTCTACAAGATTATCGTAGCTTCCTTGCTCTTGCATTCCATATATGTAGGATAGAGGGATTAGCGGGGTAAGTAGGTGGGGTTATAGAGATAGGGCCTGGCTGAGATGGTCTCTTGGCGAATCGATGAGCCAAATGGCCTCCTGCAATGTAGGGATTCTATGTTCCTATTGATAAACCCAGGGTGGTGTATTTCTTTTAATTCATTCACAGGATGTGGGCATTGCTGGCTCGGCCCAGCATGTAAGTTAAGTTTATTTATTAGTGTCACAAGTAGGCTTACATTAACACTGCAATGAAGTTACTGTGAAAATCCCCTAGTCGCCACACTCCGGCACCTGTTCGGGTACACTGGAGGAGAATTTTAGCATGGCCAATGCACCAATGTGGTCTTGGGCAGAGCAGGAGCCCATACCAAGCTGTGATTCAACCAGAAATAATGCTTTCTATGGTGCATCTGTAAAAGTTGGTGAGAGTCGTAGCTGACATGCCAAATTTCCTTAGTCTCCTGAGGAAGTAGAGGCTTTGAGGCTTTCTTAACTATAGTGTCGGCGTGGGGGGGGGGGGGGGGGGGACCAGGACAGGTTGTTGGTGATCTGGACACCTAAAAACCTGAAGCTCTCGAACATTTCCACTTTATTCCCGTTGATGTAGACAGGGGCATGTTCTCCTTTACGCTTCCTGAAGTTGATGACAATCTCCTTCATTTTGTTGACATTGAGGGAGAGATTATTGTCGCTGCACCAGTTCACCAGATTCCCTGTCTCTACTCTGTCTTGTTGTTTGAGATCTGACCCGACAGTGCATACCCTACTCTTGCTGAGAAAAACAACCGTTGATCGCATCTCTCTGTTTCCTCTCACTTAGCTAATCTGCTACCCATGTCGCTCTTGTCCCTTTTCCTGTACCAATATTGCTCACAAGTCTGTTGTGTGGCACTTTTACTGAATGTTTTCTGGGAGCCCACCCACACCACAACCTCATCCACCCTCTGTAACAGCTCACCGAAAAACTCTCCTCCGTTAGTCCGCTTCGGGCCGAGTGACTCTTAATTTTACCCCAAACTATCATTTCGTGAAAGATTTCCCACCACTGAGGTGAAACAGCCTGGCCTGTACCTTCTAGGTGTGATCCCCACACCCTTTATAAACCAGGCATGTGTTTGTAAGGGGGCTACCAAGGCAAAGGATTACACTGTGAGTGACCCTGGAAAGTACTGAAGATCACAGTGACCTTGGAGTATATATGCGGGAGTGCATAACTAGGGGTCATAGTTTTAGGATAAGGTAAACATTTTAGGACTGAGGTGCGGAGAAATTTCTTCACCCAGAGGGTGGTGAATGTGTGGAATTCACTCCCACAGAAAGTAGTTGAGGCCAAAACATTGTGTGATTTCAAGGAGAAATTAGATATAGCTCTTGGGGCTAAAGGGATCGAGGGATATGGGGGTGAGGGGGGGGGGGGGGAAGAGGGGAATCAGGACATTGAATTTGATGATCAAAATGAATGGCGGAGCAGGCACGAAGGGCCGAATGTCCTCCTGCTTCTAGTTTCTACGTTTCTTTGTCCACAGACCTCGGAATACAGATAAGATGGTTAAGAAGGCATATGGGATACTTGCCTTTATTAACCGAGGCATAGAATATAAGAGGTTATGATGGAGCTGCATAAAACACACGTTAGGCCACAGCTGGAGTACTATGTGCAGTTCTGGTCACCATATTATAGGGAGGGTGTGACTGCACTGGAGGGGCTTCAGAGGAGATTTACCAGGATGTTGTCTCGGCTGGAGTGTGGAGCTAAGAAGAGGAGCTGGTTAGATGTTTAGGTTAGATGAATTGGCCATACTAAATTGTTGCTTAATGGCCAAAGATGTGCAGGTTGGGTGGATTGGCCATGCTAAATTGTCCCTTAGTGTCCAAAGATGTGCAGGTTAGTGGATTGGCCGTGCTAAATTGCCCCTTAGTGTCCAAAGATGTGCAGGTTAAGTGGATTGGCCATGCTAAATTGCCCCTTAGTGTCCAAAGATGTGTAGGTTAGGTGGATTGGCCATGCTAAATTGCCCCTTAGTGTCCAAAGATGTGTAGGTTAGGTGGATTGGCCATGCTAAATTGCCCCTTAGTATCCACAGATGTGCAGGTTAGGTGGATTGGCCATGCTAAATTGTCGCTTAGTGTCC
>NW_027591999.1:0-66076 GCF_964213995.1 Mustelus asterias
CGCTCGCTCTCTTCTCGCGCTCGCTCTCTCTCTCGCGCTCGCTCTCTCTCTCGCGCTCGCTCTCTCTCTCGCGCTCGCTCGCTCTCTCTCTCGCGCTCGCTCTCTCTCTCGCGCTCGCTCTCTCTCTCGCGCTCGCTCTCTCTCTCGCGCTCGCTCTCTCTCGCGCTCGCTCTCTCTCTCGCGCTCGCTCTCTCTCTCGCGCTCGCTCTCTCTCTCGCGCTCGCTCTCTCTCTCGCGCTCGCTCTCTCTCGCGCTCGCTCTCTCTCTCGCGCTCGCTCTCTCTCTCGCGCTCGCTCTCTCTCTCGCGCTCGCTCTCTCTCTCGCGCTCGCTCTCTCTCTCGCGCTCGCTCTCTCTCTCGCGCTCGCTCTCTCGCGCTCGCTCTCTCTCTCGCGCTCGCTCTCTCTCGCGCCGCTCTCTCTCGCGCTCGCTCTCTCTCTCGCGCTCGCTCTCTCTCGCGCTCGCTCTCTCTCTCGCGCTCGCTCCTCTCTCGCGCTCGCTCTCTCTCGCGCTCGCTCTCTCTCGCGCTCGCTCTCTCTCGCGCTCGCTCCTCTCTCGCGCTCGCTCTCTCTCGCGCTCGCTCTCTCTCGCGCTCGCTCTCTCTCTCGCGCTCGCTCTCTCTCTCGCGCGCTCTCTCTCTCTCGCGCCCGCTCTCTCTCGCGCCCGCTCTCTCTCTCTCGCGCCCGCTCTCTCTCTCTCGCGCCCGCTCTCTCTCTCGCGCCCGCTCTCTCTCTCGCGCCCGCTCTCTCTCTCGCGCCCGCTCTCTCTCTCGCGCTCGCTCTCTCTCTCGCTCGCTCTCTCTCTCGCGCTCGCTCTCTCTCTCGCGCTCGCTCTCTCTCTCGCGCTCGCTCTCTCTCTCGCTCTCGCGCTCGCTCTCCGCTCGCTCTCTCTCGCGCTCGCTCTCTCTCTCGCGCGCTCTCTCTCTCGCGCTGCTCTCTCTCTCGCGCTCGCTCTCTCTCTCGCGCTCGCTCTCTCTCTCGCGCTCGCTCTCTCTCTCGCGCCCGCTCTCTCTCTCTCGCGCCCGCCTCTCTCTCGCGCCCGCTCTCTCTCTCGCGCCGCTCTCTCTCTCGCGCCCGCTCTCTCTCTCTCGCGCGCTCTCTCTCTCTCTCGCGCCCGCTCTCTCTCTCTCGCGCCCGCTCTCCTCTCTCCGCGCCCTCTCTCTCTCGCGCCCGCTCTCTCTCGCGCCCGCTCTCTCTCTCTCGCGCCCGCTCTCTCTCTCTCGCGCCCGCTCTCTCTCTCTCGCGCCCGCTCTCTCTCTCTCGCGCCCGCTCTCTCTCTCTCGCGCCCGCTCTCTCTCTCTCGCGCCCGCTCTCTCTCTCTCGCGCCTCTCTCTCTCTCGCGCCCGCTCTCTCTCTCTCGCGCCCGCTCTCTCTCTCTCGCGCCCGCTCTCTCTCTCTCGCGCCCGCTCTCTCTCTCTCGCGCCCGCTCTCTCTCTCTCGCGCCCGCTCTCTCTCTCTCGCGCCCGCTCTCTCTCTCTCTCGCGCCCGCTCTCTCTCTCTCTCGCGCCCGCTCTCTCTCTCTCGCGCCCGCTCTCTCTCTCTCTCGCGCCCGCTCTCTCTCTCTCTCGCGCCCGCTCTCTCTCTCTCGCGCCCGCTCTCTCTCTCTCTCGCGCCCGCTCTCTCTCTCTCTCGCGCCCGCTCTCTCTCTCTCTCGCGCCTCTCTCTCTCTCTCGCGCCCGCTCTCTCTCTCTCTCGCGCCCGCTCTCTCTCTCTCTCGCGCCCGCTCTCTCTCTCTCGCTCTCTCTCTCGCCCGCTCTCTCTCTCTCTCGCGCCCGCTCTCTCCTCTCTCGCGCCCGCTCTCTCTCTCTCTCGCGCCCGCTCTCTCTCTCTCTCGCGCCCGCTCTCTCTCTCTCTCGCGCCCGCTCTCTCTCTCTCTCGCGCCCGCTCTCTCTCTCTCTCGCGCCCGCTCTCTCTCTCTCGCGCCCGCTCTCTCTCTCTCTCGCGCCCGCTCTCTCTCTCTCTCGCGCCCGCTCTCTCTCTCTCTCGCGCCCGCTCTCTCTCTCTCTCGCGCCCGCTCTCTCTCTCTCTCGCGCCCGCTCTCTCTCTCTCTCGCGCCCGCTCTCTCTCTCTCTCGCGCCCGCTCTCTCTCTCTCTCGCGCCCGCTCTCTCTCTCTCTCGCGCCCGCTCTCTCTCTCTCTCGCGCCCTCTCTCTCTCTCGCGCCCGCTCTCTCTCTCTCGCGCCCGCTCTCTCTCTCTCTCGCGCCCGCTCTCTCTCTCTCTCGCGCCCGCTCTCTCTCTCTCTCGCGCCCGCTCTCTCTCTCTCTCGCGCCCGCTCTCTCTCTCTCGCGCCCGCTCTCTCTCTCTCTCGCGCCCGCTCTCTCTCTCTCTCGCCGCTTCCCTCTCTCTCTCTCTGCGCCCGCTCTCTCTCTCTCTCGCGCCGTCTCTCTCTCTCTCGCGCCCGCTCTCTCTCTCTCGCGCCCGCTCTCTCTCTCTCTCGCGCCCTCTCTCTCCCGCGCCTCTCTCTCTCGGCCCGCTTCTCTCTCTCTCTCGCGCCGCCTCTCTCTCTCTCTCGCGAGATTTTGCCAGGGTCTGCAGCCTTTACCTTCAGCCGTTTCCTAATATATGGAGTCAATTGAATTGGTTGAAGACTGTCATCTGTTATGCTCGGGACATCTGTCTGGAGATGGTGATAAATTCTTCAGCCTTGTCTTTTGAACTAATGTGCTGAGCTTCTCAATCATTGTGGATGGGGATATTTGTTGAACGACTGCTTCTGGTTAGTTGCTTAATTATCTACCATTATTCGCGACTGGATGTCGATTGTATGCTGCTTGTCTCGCAAGTAGTTCTGTGTTGTAGCTTCACCAGGTTGACGTATAATGTTTAGATATGCCTGGTGCTGCTCCCAGCATGTCTGCCTGCACTCGTCATTGAACCGGCTTGATGGTAATGGTAGACTGAGGGATATGCTGGACCATGAAGTTACAGATTGTGGTTGAGTACCGTTCTGCTACTGATGCCCAGTTTTGAATTGCTAGATCTATTTAGCACTATGATAGTGCATTACAACACGATGGAAGGTATTCTCAGTGCAAAGTCTGGACTTCGTTTCCACATGGTTTGTGCAGTGGTTACTCCTACCAATACTGTATTGGCAGATACATCTGCGACAAATTAGTGAGGACGCGATCAAATGGGTTTTCACCTCTTGGTGGTTCACTCACCACGTGCTGTCGGTTCAGAGTTGCAGCTATATCCTTCACTCAGCCAGCTTGGTCAGTAGTGGTGCCACTGAGCCACTGTAAGTGATAGACATTGAAGTCCCCTCCCAATGTACATTCTGTGCCCTTATCTCCCTTGGTGCTTCCACATGAAGGATTACTAATTCACTAGCTGAGGGGAAGCAGTAGCGGTAACCAGCAAGAGGTTTCCTTGCCTTCATTTGATAGATACCATGAGACTTCATGTGGTCCAGAGTCACTGTTCAGAACTCCCGGTGCAACTTCCTCCCAACTGCACCTGACCTCTTGTGGGTCAGTCCTACCAGTGGGACAGGATATACCAAGGATGGCGGTGTCTGGGACATAGTCATACTCATCGAATCATGCCTTTCCTTAGAGCAGAGGAGACGAAGGGGTGACCTAATTGAGGGGCCTAGATCAGATAGCCAGAAAAGACTTGTTTCGCCTAACTGAGGAGTCAATTACCGGGGGACCTAGATTTGAGGTAGAACAATTAGAGGAGCCATACGGAAAACCTTTTTCACCCAGGGTTGGTGGGTGTCTGGAATTCACTATCTGAATTGGTGGTTGGGACAAAAATGTTTGACTCATTTAAAAGGTGCCTGGATCTGCACCTGAAGTGTTGTATCCTGCAAGGCTACGGACCAGGTGCTAGAAAGTGGGACTGAAATGAGTGGTTAGCTTCCTTTCTTTTGGCCAACACACACACGATGGGCTAAATGACCTTTTGCAGTACCATGAGTTTTCTATGGTTACAGATAATGAGATGCAAATAGAATTGCCCAGCTGGCATTCACTTAATTTCTTCTTCTTTTGTTAGAGACCAAAGTGAATTTGTTGGAGCAAAATAGTACTGGCTGCTCCTACTTAAACATAGTAAGTAGCTATATTTTTGTTGAGCTTAGATGCTTGAAATTGTGTAAGTTAACCTTATTTTGAGAAATATTCAAATAAGGCACAATGATGACTTGGTAAAATTGAACCTTCCAAAATAGTAAAGGCTGTGATGACACAGCAGAACAGGTGATTTAGTCACTGCTGTAACTTGTCTGCTGCTGAAATCTTCATCCATGCCTTTGTTACCTCAAGACTTGATTATTTCATTTATGTTGGCCTGCCACCTTCTACCCACTGTAAAATTGAGGTCATCCAAACTCTGCTGCTAATGTCCTAAGTTGCTGAGTCCCGTTGCCCCCCCCCCCCCCCCTCCCCCATCACCCTTGTGCTACATTGGCTTCTGGATAAAACAATATCCTGAATTTAAAGTTCTCACTTGTTTTCACATCCCTTCATGACTTTTCCCCTCCCAATCTCTCCAATCTCCTCCAACTCTGCAGTGCTCTTGGGAAACTGGCGTTCATCTGACTTTTTGATCATCCCTAATTTATTATAGCTTTGTGTTTAGTGGTCGTGCCTTCAGCTGCTAAGGCCCTAAGCTCTGGAAGTCCCTCCTTAAACCTGGCTTCAGGTTGGATGGAGAATAAACTTGGAAGCAAAGATCATTCGTGTTGCCCCTTGAAAGATCCATTGACTGAATAGCAGTTGGTGCTGTTCTGATGCATAATCCTAGAGTTTGTCAGCAACATCCTGCATAAGTTGTCATCCACCCCCCCCCCCCCCCCCCCACTTACAAACGCAGCAAAAAGTCGACCCTCCATGTACTTGTTCTTGGGTAAACAGTCGAGAAGGTACCTTAGGCCTATGATAACTAGTATAGTCCTTTCCAGGTAAACTGTTTATCCTGCTGCAACAACTTCTCTGGCAGATATTGAAACACATTTTTGATGGCAGCAGTGCTTCCGAAATCATTATCCATAGAATCGCCTCCTATAGTGTTGGCTTTCAAAATATTTTGGTGTTCGAAGTCTTAGTTCTGAAGCAGGTGGATTTTTTTCAGAGCCTCTGGAGTTGTGTAATTTATTTAGGTGCACATGGCATAGTACAGTTACATTGGTGTTGCCAATGTGTTCATTTTAAAGGAACTGCTCTCAACCATCCTCTCCATCCAAAAAAAGAAGTTGCACGAATAAGATGTTTCTATTTATGCTGCATTTGTGTATAGTATTCTTGTGTTTTCATGTTGTTTTAACTTCAAATATATAACTGTTACAGTAGCTTGTTTTTAGTCATCATCCATGATAATACTGTCACTTGAATGAACACAGCCAAGCTTCTTAATGTCTGTTTCCGTTTTTCTGCTGCTTTCAGAAGGAAAAATTTAGTCCTAGTTCAAGTAGCTAAGTCAAATTGATTCGTAAAGCTTTAACATATCAAGTTCTTGGAGAGACTGAGAATGAACTGATCAAGCAAGTTTGTAATGGAAGTGTCAAAGAAGCACAGGGAAAAATACATTGTAAGCAGGGAGAAGAAATTGAAATTCTGGAGGACAGGAAGCAAAACTGACAGGAAAATTGGGACAAGAAATAATGAAATTTGGGAATACAGGAAGAGAAGGCTGAAAAATATAGTTCTTTAAAATATAGATCTTAGTATAATTATTGTCACACTTTTGGTTCACAGCATTTGGATGTAACTTATTTTAGTAAATCGTCTGCAACAACTTGCCAAGCTTTCTTTGACAGTACCTTCCAAACTCATGACCCCTGCCACCCAGAACAACAAGAGCAGTAAGTTCCCACCAGAGCCGCACATCATCCTGACTTGGAACACTTGAAATCAGCATAATTTTGTCCCAGAATCTTGAAATCAATTGTGTTTCTTCTGGTATCAGGGAAACTTGTGGAAAGCCAAGCAAAGATCCTTACGCTGTATAGGTTGTTTTTTTTTTACAAGTAACTCTGCTGTATCTTGACAACAATGTTGGCAGTACATAGTGAGTTATATTTGTTAAACTGAACGCAAAATAAACTGATTTTCTTTTGTGTAAATGTGCATATTTGAAATAGATATGATGATCTTCAGTATTTATTGATGTATATTTATTTCTACCACTTGTTTAATTTATCTGAATCTTCTGTAATTCAAAAAAAAATTAAAACTGGCATTTATTCAGAGATTATTGATCCAGACATGTTGGCTAACCATACTTGCATTTCAGAATCCTCAAGACCATATTTTTCTACAATTAAAGTAGTTTGGGTAACCTTTATTCACGTTTTGTTTCAACAGAAGTAAAATCTGGTTCGTCAACTGAAAACACCTGTCCCTTGTGTGGTGGTTGGTTTGACACAAAGGTTGGGCTGTCGAATCATGTCCGTGGTCATTTGAAAAGATTGGGGAAGACTGAGTTGGAAGCACATAAATCTCCACTCAGCATCTTGACTGAAATGATGCAAAATGAAGCAGAGGCTGAAAATATTGCAAAATTGTTGAGTAGCAAACAATTCAGGTACAAGCCATTTGTGTCACAGAAATTTGCGACAAGCGATGGCCTGTTTCTTGCTCCAAATGGTATAACAATAAAACTGCAGCAAAATGAATTGAAAGCAAAACCCTTTCCCTCACCACCAACAGACTTGCATGATCTCCCAGACCTGCAGCCAAAAAAATATAATGAGACACGCGTACAGTCAAGTTCTCTGATGCAAATTTTAAAGAATAAATTTGGAGAGGAAACGTCACCGCTAATAAAAACTCAGCCAGGAAGAAGTTATGCTCAAACTGCAAAAAAGCGACTGCCAAACCACAGACGTCCCTTTCAGTTGCAGTTTGGCAGTTCCCCTCTGCAGCCTAGTATGTCATCGCAACCAGTGACCAGTACGGATATATCCTTTCAAGCAGGTGAGATTTATTGGTCTCGAGTTGTATTGTACGCAGAAACATAGGAATTGAGAGGATGGAATATGCAATTAAATTTTTAATTTACATGCACTTGCAAGTGAACTGTTTGGAACTAATGCGCATTAAATCTTGTTGCTGGTTTACCCATTCTTTATGTCATGGTTGATGTTGAAGACTTCTCGATGATTGTGTGAAGAATCTGATCATGGCATTTCACCACATACTATTTGAAGACGAGGGTCAATTTTCAATGGGATAATATGGCTTAAGATCCAGAACATTGGAAACAGTTTTGCCCATTCATTCCCTTGCAGAAATGTGCACAATGCTATTTTGGACCTGACCTCCTTCGAGGCATCCAGTTACCCACCTGAAATTAGTGGATCCCTACTTAACATAAACTAAGATCATTTAAAAAATTTTTTATTCCATTCTTAAAGTTACAAAGCCAATGTGCAGAGTGGACCGGGCAGACCCAAATCCATCTCCCTGCTTGCTCCAAAAGCCAATTCAAACTGAATCCAATTGATGTCTCCCACAAGAGAGACATACAAGAGCCAAACTGACAAGAAAATGCATTGCACCCCATCTTGGGCTTGATCTGAGGTGGGACCATGTTCTTATTAAGGACCTAAATGCCAATAACAGCTGTAGCCTTGTGGTCATCAGTTCTGGGAGTAGTCAGGAGATTTCTATCTGCAGTTTTATTTAAAGGAGTTATCACCTACTGTTGGACCTATTACTAGTTGATTTTTGGTTCTTAGTATGCTGAATTTGCTGCTTTGGCTGCATTGGCTACTGGAATTGGAATCACAGAATCCCTACAGTGCAGAAAGAGGCCATTCAGCCCATCGAGTCTGCACCAACAACAATCCTACCCAGGCCCTATCTCCATAGCCCCACATATTTATCCCGCTAATCAATGCACATCGGGACACTAAGAGGCAATTTAGCATGTCCATTGCACCTAACCCACACATCTTTGGACTGTGGGAAGAAACCGGAGCACCCGGAGGAAACCCACGCAGACACGGAGAGAACGTGCAAACTCCACACAGATAGTGACCCAAACTGGGAATCGAACCAGTGTCCTTGGTTCGATTCCCAGTGCTGCCCATTGACCTCAGACTTTTCCAGAAGTTATCTAGCTGAGTCTATAGTGGTATTTTGATCAGGGGCTTCTGGCAAATTCTGGTTCACTTTTATGGGGTCTGTTAACTGGGACACCATTATGGCTGGAGGTTGAGGAAGAGCAGAAGCAGGCAGATGTTCTGGAGTCCCACTACTGCTGAAAGAAGCGGAGGGAGAGAAAGTTACACCAGGGATTATCACAGTTGAGTGTACGAGCCAGGTACTTCATTGTGTGTTCAGGGAAGAGCAGGTTGGAGTATACATTAACAAGGTGGGATTCTATTTGCAAGTATTCTCTAAAGGAATTTGCTCAAAGAAACTCTGCACATTGGGAGGTAATACTTCTAATTGCTGATGTTATAGAAGACTGCAAGCAATTAAAAATAAACTATGACTAGGAGTCTTAGCAGCCCAAGCTAGCCATTGAACATCTTTTGGTATTGCCTCCAGGTGTAAAAGTGCTATACTTGGATCAGTCGCATGCTGTCTGACCATTGCTGTCTGATGGGGAAGATGATTTTGTTCCTCCTGGTGATCTCACTAGTACCTCCCATGAACTGTGGGACAACTGGGGTGTTCTAACAATAGTCAATTTATTCCATTACTGCCAACTGCACCTCTAGTGCTCCCCAATTCACACTGTACCTCCCGTGTAAGAGGTACAGAACAGTCGGTGAATCCTGAGTTGCCCCGTGACCAGCAATTTGTGCTATCAGCTTTCCCATTATGCGTTCCCAAATGCAAATGTCATTAGGCTCGTGATTGTTGGCGTGCTCTCTGTGAAAATTTTTTAATCTATTTTTGCATGAGCAAAAATTATAAATTTGGTCACTTTTGAAGAATACAATTAGAAAAAACACAATCCTACTATATTTATTTGATGTGTGTTAAACACAAATCTCAACAAATTAATTAGGTTCTCTATTTTTTCTCTGTGTTTCTGGACATAGCTGAAATTGGGTACTTTATTCTATAAACACTTCAGGGTAAAGATTTCTTGATTACAACTACACAAATAAATTGAAATTATAATGTAATAATGTGCATTAATAAAAAAATCTTGTGGGACATTTTACATACATTCTGTAGCCTATTCAGTTTGTTTCTACAACATGACTGGTTGGTCAAATAGCATGTTTCCTATGTAATCCGATGTACTTAGAGGTTTGCTTGTCCATTGTTTAGTTCGATGTAATGATTTGAGTGCAGGCATCAGAATTACAAATCATTAGCTTTCATTATTGACTGCACATGCAAAGTGATGACTGTACAAAACACTAATTTAAGTGTTGTATTTAACAGCTGTTCACCAGTCTATTTTTTTTTTTTACCACCTTACCTCCCATGCCTTCATCAGCTATTTCACGTGAAGTAAAAGAGCCATTTACAGTCTCCCCCATTCCCTGAATAGTTTTACACAATACTCGAATAACCACGGAATTTACAGCTTTGTCAGTACTTGGGTAATTCTGCTTTATTTTCAATGTGCTCAGTGCCTCCAAAGTCTTGCTGTGCAGTCCATTGGTTTACGATGGATCATATATTGTGCCTTTTTAAAAAATATATGTCCTGCCACCTTATTGTGTGCACTGAATCAGAATCAAAACTTGTAAGTGATTGTGAATAAACATTGTGTTTTTATAATTAATTTTTATATGATTCAACTATTGAGACTTTTAATCACTTTTCCTTGAGCATGCTAGAAATTGTATCTATTAGGTGTTCTTAATATTAATTTCGGAATGAAAAGTTGGAATCTGTGAACTTCAAAAAAAAGACATGTCAACTATAATCTTGATGCAGCATGTTTGAATAAATGTAAAAAAAAGAATACTTGTGCTGTGAGCAACATGATGGCACAGTGGTTAGCACTGCTGCCTCACAGTGCCAGGGACCCGGGTTCAATTCTGGTCTTGGGTGACTGTGTGGAGTTTGCACATTTTCCCCATGTCTGCATTGGTTTTTTTCTGGGTGCTCCGGTTTCCTTCCACAGTCCACATATGTGCGGGTTAGGTGGATTGGCCATGCTAAATTGTCCCTAGTATGTAGGTTAGGTGTATTAGCAATGGTAAATGCATGGGGTTACAGCGATACATCGTGGGGTCTGGGTAAGATGCTCTTTCAGAGAGTCGGTGCAGAATTGATGGGCTGAACAGCCGCCTCCTGCAATGTAGGGATTCCTGGCAAATGTTATTTTACATATGCTTAAAGCTTCCAAAAGCTTTAATTAATTTTGCTGTCTAAAAATAAAATTAATCACATTAACCTAGCTGCAATCTAAATTTTTACTTTCCATTCTTGACAAAAGGACATCCTGTGAAATTAAGAACTTGTGTCCATTGCCATGCGACCTTTACAAGTGCAGTTAGCCTGGCAAACCATCTCAGAGTCTATGCAAGAAGAAAACAAGCTGGGGATCTGACTGGCACACGTAAGTCTTAATGTTGTTTTCATTTCCTAGCTTTGGTATGGTTTAAAAATTGGACGTGACATGTTTTTGAGCTAGCAACAACAAAAAATGTCAAATGTACATTTTCACTATTGAGCCCTTGGCTTGTTGATATAAATAGTTAATTATGACTGTATAGTAAATCTGTGTAAAGTGAATTGCCCAATTGCAGGAATAATGAAGGAAACTACTGTTCCATGAGGTAGATAAAGAAGATTATTAGATAATTGCAAGTTGGTAGCTGTGACACTCTAATTTCATGATACTAACCAACCTATCACTTTTTAACCCAGCCATACAAATTGCCCCAAAGTGGATTAAATTCGTGATTCCTTGGCTCAACATGAAGCCCAGCTTTTCATGATCGCAATTTGTAGTCCAATACACAGAGTTGGCAGCAAAATGCACATTTAAGATCTGGCTTGGAAATTGTGGCCCAGCAAGTTCCAATTCAAAAGCTTTTTCTTCACTGAACCAGTTAATAGGAGGATAATTGCAGCTCTTTGCAATGTAATTGTAATGTGAAATCTTTTGAATTATTGGTAGCTATGCTCACAAGCACAGACAAAATGTTGCCTCTGTTATCTTGATATATTGAAATTGTAGATTTGAAATTGCTTTTTTATTGTGAATAGTATTTGAGGTTATTTATATTTGAATGGGCTGAATGGTGTCCTTCTGTGCTCTAACAGTTCTATGGTTTTAATTGATCTTTTCTCTAAGTTTTAAAATTTGCTTTTTATTTATTTTAAAAATATGCAATTAAGATGAGCAAAGCATACAGTGGTATTAGCATGATGATCGTGGGTTTGCTAATAGATGATGTTGATGTGATTGCCTTTCACCAATATATTCCATCCTCTCTGTTCATCACCTAATGGGAGTATGATGCTAGGGTGTAGTCCCATGGTTCACAATAGCCCTCTGACAGTTCACCCATATTGTACCCTTTATGTGAGAATCTAATGAATCAATAGCAGATTATTCTTTCTTGTGGATCATCAGAGTTGAGACAAATCCTGTTCTCACCTGCAAGCCACACATTTCCAAGAAGGCAAGCTGGAGAAATGGCATTCTAGTTGTGTTTTTCCCTTTTTATCATCAGGGGTAAATAGTAAAGCTGGTTGCTGCTCTGACACCATCCCAACTGACATGATTTAGGTCAGTACTGATGAGAGATCGACCTTGGGCCCTTCCACATATATACATACATATCCAATATTCATGATGTATTTCTCTCTTTCGAGCTGGAACAGGAGCTGTCCAAAGGTGTCATCACCTTTTAGTATTAAAGATTTTTCAAATCCAAGATGCTGGTTGTTCTTATTGAGAGCTGTGTTCCAAGGAAATCTTATGACTCTGAACAACTGGCGAAGTCCTTTTGGTGTTTTGTTTTGCACAAAAGTGGTTTAGTAATGGTATTTAGTAATATGACATTATTCAGTAATATAATTTCAGTAAACACTAGCTAAATAAAGCCTTTTCTGTTTAAATTGGTTATTGTTTGCATGGACAATAAAATCCATTCCAAAGCTATCTTTTTCCAGCTTTTGACTGCAAGCAGAAGAGGTCACGGTCGCGGTCAGGGACCAAAAAGAAGTCTTCCCTATTTGTTCCTTCTCTGGATGATGCTTATGTACTCAAATGCAGGTAAACATTTGGACTGCCATTTCAGGTTCAATTTGTAGATTCATATATTTGTTACATTGTAATCCAATGGTGAGGCTGACAAGTGACTTAAAATACTTTTAGTTTCATAATCAGTATTGTTGATAGATTGAACCTTAAATGGCTGGTTCCTTTCTGTCACTTGCTTTGCAGTTTAGTAAGTGATTTGCATTTTTACTCATGTAATTTTACAGGATGTTTATTTGTTATCGTGAATTTGGAAGACATAATGGGGATGGGGGGGGTTGAGCATAAATGTAATTATGCTAAATTCATCAGAAGTATTGTTTTGTTACTTCTGTACAGGTTCTGTGATCTGGTCTTCCGAGGTCCACTTTCTGTGCAAGAAGATTGGATCAAGCACTTGCAGAGGCATGTTGTTAATGCGAATCTTCCTCGCACAGGTGCTGGAATGGTGGAAATCCCATTGCCGTCAAAAGAAAATTTCCCAGTAACTGAATCATCATTCTCTCTGCTAATGGCACAGGCAGCATCCTAAAATTCTCTGAATTGTGATGAATTAATCTGCTGTAAATTTGATATGGTGTTTGCCATAAGCGCCTAGTAAAAGTACATTCTGTCCTCCCATTACAAAGCTTGATAGATCAGTGCAACAATATAAGCTATTTATAACCTTGAAATTATTTGAAAAGTCTTGATTTCCTAAAAAAACGCAAATAATTATGCATATATTCAGAATTGCAAATCAATAAATAGATCACCAGCAGTCAATCAGCTTTAGAAATTGTGTTTAAATTTGTCACAATTTGGTCAAAGTTGTAGATACTATGAAGAACATATTTTACAATTGCTATTGCTAGGAATTTACATATGCAGCTAGTCAGATGTTTCCCTAATCATTTCAGAAAGATAGTCCTTTCGCCTGAGGAACCTTATGGCAGCAGGAAATGAAGCATACAATTTCATTGACACATTTACGAACACTATTCTAACTTCCAATTTTGTAAGGAAGCAACATTCTTGTTTACCATTGTGTATATCAACTGTGGATAGTTATCTTTGGTTGCACAAGAAGTGATCTGGCTGTATAATTTTGAAAAAAAAACTTAGTCCCAAATATAAATTTGCACAGGATCGTCACTTAATTGAATTAGTTTTCTACATATTGTTGTAGTATTGTACCTTTTGGGAATGAAAAAGAGAGTTAATTGTTATACTGTTATTCCATCCCTATCCTATTTTTCTCCCATTGCAAGCTGCTTGCAAATACACATTCTTTTCTAGCCAGGAGGGCAGAATGGCCCAGCTGTACACTTCTTCCACAGCCGCCATGAGTGCTGCCCTGTGATAGGCTGCAGGAGGCACGATTCAAGTGAGGGGCGCAGGACATAATGCCATCTGTCGGAGTGATAGGCAGAATGAAAACTTGCCCAATTGAAGCAAGTGTGTTACTGATTGGCTTTTCGTGGACTCAAACTTTTAGCCTCATTGAACGTCGAGCACTCAACCACTTCACCTTCCAGACCACTTCAAATATATGAAGAAATTAACACTGATAGTATTGTAAAGCATGATGCATACAGTGTTTACTCCCTTGCAAAAACCCAGAATGCAACCAGTCTAAAAATACATTTAGTGCACGGTTCAACATTGATTTTTGACAATAAACAGTTTTCTACTGGTCTAAATGTCCTAAGCGTGCTTTTTAAGTAGCAATATTATTATTTACATATTTGTTCTCAATTTGTTTCTGATATTGTTTTCACCTGTTTATTTGAAATTGAAATATATAGATGGCTATTTGCTATTAAGCAATTGCTAGTAATTAAAGCCCTATAACAATACATTTAACAAGTCAGTAGCAGGTTTTCTAGTAGCCCGCACCATTTTTGAATATGGTAGTGTGTGGATAGTTCCCCAAGTTTAGTGATTACTGTATTGCTGTACATTTAGCATACTAATGTTTTAGAATTGTCATGTTCTTAGAAACAGACCTTTACATATAAATTTTGTTCCCAACAAAAGTCAATATTCACTGAGGACACCGCAACAAAATGTATGTATTTGTCTTTTACTAGATATAGCACGTACAGAAATATCAGGGTGCATTGCTATTGAAATGGATATTATTGGATTTTATATTTGTATTTTCTAAAATAGGCTGAAATAGTATTTAACCAGTTGAGTTATTTGGAGAAATAGGTTTACAGGTACTAATTCAGTGTAGCTCTTGGTTTGCTAAAATTAATTCTTCCTGCCTAACTTTTTTTTCTGGGCTCCCTATATTTCAATAATTGGATAATGTAAAATTATATTTTTTCTCGACAATTTTAGCTCAACAGTAAAGAAAAGCATGTTCTTTACAACTCAGAGGTTTCCATACAGTTACAAGTTCCCCGACATTTAACTGTTGTATCCCTTAAGCATTTGAAATTGGTGATACAATTACTGTATATGGAACAAGTACACTGGTACATGATATCAAGTGCTCAGACGTGATTGTGCAGGCTCATATTTGTAAGTATACTGTGTAAACACTATGTGAAAATGTGCTATTACTACAAGTCTACTTATTTAGTGGCAGAAATAAAATGTACAGTCATACATAATGATGGTTGAAGGTTTTGTGTCCTTATTGTCTAGCAGTTACTTTATTCAGTCAACTTAACAAGATGAATATATTCAAATGACAGTGTCCATTAACAATGGTGGACATCAAATTATAAATGTGAATAATGAGAATTATGTAACTGCTTTATTTCTCTGATGTATCTAATTGTCCTTTGATTTAGTTCTTCTAATTTTGCAATCCTGCTGACTCTTATTGACCTCTTTGCAAGTTAATTACATGATATTGATTGTTGAGGTGCACAAAGTGAGCTCCCTTAAAGCTCGCTATTATGGTTCAGATGTAATGCCAACAAATCCCATCAATTTTTTTCTAATTAATTTATATTACAGTATATGAGGATAATTTGCCCTCCATTGAAACCTTGCACCATTCTTTCTCCACACTGCCTTCCTTGCCCCCATGATGCTGTCCCTCCAGCCATGGTCACATCTCACCTGAGTGAAAGGCTTGCTTCCAAGCATCTACCTCTTGTCTTTTATCATCTGTCATAAGTGCTCTAATAGAGCTATTCCTCTTCATGTTATCCCTTCCTTTCTGCATGAGAATCTAGCAAGATTGTACACTTTGTCTAAAATTGGAAGCTCAGTTATGTCTAGGCTGTAGCCTATGATCTTTAACTTTAGAGTATTGATGCTCAGAATTTTATCTTTCGTCTTTTAAAATATTTTCTATTGTCCTTATTGGAATAGAAATGGTTGAGATGTGATATGATTGCTATCTTCAGAATTTGAAGGGGAGTTGATGATCAAGACCATGACCAGCTGTTTCAAGGCAGTAGAACAGAGGATGTGACCTGTGCTTGAAGGAGGCTAAATTCAAAACTAATTTGCAGAAATAGTATTTCAATGAACATGCGGTTAACCTGCGGAACGGGCTCCATTGGGAGATGGTGAAAGTTGTTGGTATTTAAATGCAATAAACATTTTCAGAAAATAGCATTTTGCAATAGAGTAATTCAAGACATGATAGTAAGTGTAGCTTGGGTGGAAATGAGTGACCTCGCGCCTATGGTTCCCAAAGTCTTCCACCGTCAACTTTTCCTCATCTGTTTAATAGAAATTGATGACCTGTGGTTAGTCACCAACCCCATATCATTGTGACTGTCAGGTTGATAGAAGATGAACTAGTTGGACTCTGATCTTTATTTATCTGGCAATTTCTACTTCCTTTTGCCCTCCTCTTCATGAGGAGTAACATTCCACTAGTGCCAGAGTGTCTGGAAAATGTGTTAGTATAATTATTATTTGTATATTTAATGCCCACTATCTTGCTTTTTTTACCCTCCCAACTAGTAATATGAACATAGTCATTGGAATTTCTTTAGAATTGCCGTTGGGAAAACTCCTAACTACAGAAGAAGAGTGGCAGAATCCTAGATACAGGCATAAACTGGCCTTCAGCGATCTGTTTACCTGTAAACTATTTACCCGCAACAGGATTTTTAAAAGAAAATCATCTACTGGAACAAAAACAAAGGCTTCTAATCCTACAAAATATTTCAAGAACACACTTCTTGAACTTGCATTCATAATTCCAGTTTTAACTGTTCTATCTTGGTTATGCATTGAATGGTTCCCCAAAGCAGAACCAAGGGAATTTAAAGGCACATTGAGATAAAGGAGTACCATTTCTGGCAATCCATATGAACACTGTCCTGGCATTCTGAAACCTTTCTTGGATATCTTTGGTATGATGCTCTCTTTCATTATTGGAGCCAAGCAGGCTTTTACTTTATTAGAGTGAGTCTTGGCACTTTCACTTTCATTTGAGTTTGGCAGAACAGCTAAAATTAAAGACTGATTTTTCAGTGTCACCTATATTGATGCAAAAATTGTTGGCCAATGTTTTGGTGGTGGAAAATCTAAATTGCTGAAGTTTTAAAGAAACCACAATGATGCACCTACTCTTGGATAGCGATTTTGTTTTTAATTTGTTCTTGGGATGTGAGCTTCTGACAAGAACAAAATTTATTGCCCATCCCAAATCGCCCTTGGGAAGATGGTGGTTGTTTTCTTGAACCACTGGTATTACTGGTACACCCATAATGTTATTATGGATTTTGACCCAGTGCCATACAGAAAAAGCGACATATTTCCAAGTCATGATGGTATGTGACTTAGAGGGAAACTTGCAGGTAGTGGTGTTCTCATTCAATTGTTGCCCTTGTTCTCCTCACATGTTGGAGCTCCAAAGTTTGGATGGTGCTGTCAAAGAAGTCTTCACAATTTGCTGTATTACATCTTGTATATGATGTGCACTACTGCTTTTGTACATCAGTAATGAATGGAGTGCTGATCACATGGGCTGCTTTGTCCTGAATGGTGTCAAAATTCTTGTGCAGTTAGAACTGCACGAGTATTCCATTACAATCCTGATTTGCACCTTGTAGATTGTTGACAGGCTTTGTTCTACTGTCCTACTTCACTGCACAAGGATATTGACCAAAAATTGGAATTATGACAAATTGAGCAGCCAAACAAAAAAGAACTGCCATGCTTATTTTACTCATAAAATATAGTTCAGGTGACTGAGTGTTATGTATGGATTCACAGAAATCTTGTTTCACAGGCAGTTGCAGTGGTAGGTGATGACAACTGCTTAACTCTTGTGGGACTGTAGTTACGCCCTTCCCCTCGCCCCCACTCACAATGTGCACTTTCCCCAGTTCTAGATTGGCCCCAAAGATCTTCCATTGGCAGCATGCTGTCAAAGGGCACTTACCCCAGATCAGAGTGAATAGGTTGATGTACTCTACCTCCAACTTTCTGAAAAGCATTATTTGTGGACATTTTATACTTCATGAAGAAAGCCATGAATGAAGTATACAGCTTTCTGTAAGCTGATCTTATAGCCCATCTCCGTCATTGACTTCACCAGTATCTGGAAGGTCACAACTTTCGGCTTTAGTTCCAGACTGCTTTTGTCAATCAGCTGTGCACAGAAGCATTAAGAAAGCCAAGTAGGCAGTGTTTGCTCGACTGAACCATTTCAACCAATTTTCCATAAACAACCAAGTTCCAAGAAGTAATTGATTGCACCCACGTGGCAATATGTGCTACTACATACGTCAACGAGAAAGGATTTCAATGTAAAATGGATAAATGGAAGAACCATAAAGGGTGTAGAGACGCAGAGGGACCTGGGTGTGCAAGTCCACAGATCTTTGAAGGTGACGTCACAGGTGGAGAAGGTGGTGAAGAAGGCATATGGCATGCTTGCCTTTATAGGACGGGGCATAGAGTATAAAAGTTGGGGTCTGATGTTGCAGATGTATAGAACGTTGGTTCGGCCGCATTTGGAATACTGCGTCCAGTTCTGGTCGCCACACTACCAGAAGGACGTGGAGGCTTTGGAGAGAGTACAGAGGAGGTTTACCAGGATGTTGCCTGGTATGGAGGGGCTTGGTTATGAGGAGAGACTGGGGAAACTGGGGTTGTTCTCCTTGGAAAGACGGAGGATGAGGGGAGACTTAATAGAGGTGTATAAAATTATGAAAGGCATAGATAGGGTGAACGGTGGGAAGCTTTTCCCCGGGTCGGTGGTGACGTTCACGAGGGGTCATAGGTTCAAGGTGAAGGGGGGGAGGTTTAACACAGATATCAGAAGGACATATTTTACACAGAGGGTCGTGGGGACCTGGAATGTGTTGCCGGGCAAGGTGGTGGAGGCGGACACACTGGGAACGTTTAAGACTTATCTAGACAGCTATATGAACGGAGTGGGAATGGAGGGATACAAAAGAGTGGTCTAGTTTGGACCAGGGAGCGGCGCGGGCTAATTGTTCTTTGTTTCTCGTTTCAAGGCTTCATTCTATGATCATCTTGCTGGTGCCAGTACCGAGCGAGACTGCGGATAGTTGGGAACCTGTCTCAGGGGCAGGGAATTCAGATGGTGTTCGTAAAGCAGAAGTGGAAATGAATAGGGTTGGGAAGCATTTTCTGATCAGGGCCAGTGTGATCTCCTGGACTCGTTTCGATCGCCTCAGGGGGTCGGAGAGGAATTTCCCAGATTTTTTTTCCCCATATTGGCCCTGGGGTTTTCACTCTGGGTTTTTGCCTCTCCCTGGAGATCACATGGTCTGGAATGGGGGGGTGGGGGTGAGTTAATAGGTTGTGATGAACAAAGCATCGTAGCTGTGAGGGACAGCTCGGTGGATAGGATATTAGGATGTAGATAGGCTGGAAAATTGGGCGGGGATCCTGGATTCAGGATTCAATCCTGGACCGGGGAGTGGCGCGGGCTTGGAGGGCTGAAGGGCCTGTTCCTGTGCTGTATTGTTCTTTGTATAAATATCCACCTCATTTGTGACTTCTTGTACAACTTGTTGCCATGATGGAATTAGTTCAGCACCAAAATAATTGAGAGCAGTAGAATTCATGTTAAAATGGAAGTTTCACTTGAGACCAGCTTTGTGGGGACTTGTACAGCTTATCATGAAAAGTCATTATAACAAAATCCATTGATACTGAAACTGCTGAAGGGGAGGAGGCACTGGACTACTGGCATCTAGCTTTTATGTAAGATGGAGGAGAACCGGTGGATGCGGTGTTTTTGGATTTCCAAAAGGCGTTTGATAAGGTGCACCATAAAAGGCTGCTGAAGAAGATTAGGGCACACGGAGTTGGGGGTAGTGTGTTAAAGTGGATTGGGGACTGGCTATCCGACAGGAAGCAAAGAGTCGGAATAAATGGGTGTTTTTCCGGTTGGAGGAAGGTAACTAGTGGCGTGCCGCAGGGATCGGTACTCGGGCCGCAACTGTTTACCATTTATATAGATGATCTGGAGGAGGGGACGGAGTGTAGGGTAACGAAGTTTGCAGACGACACAAAGATAAGTGGAAAAGTGAATCGTGTGGAGGACGGAGAAGATCTGCAGAGAGATTTGGACAGGCTGAGTGAGTGGGCGAGGATATGGCAAATGGAGTATAACGTTGAGAAATGCGAGGTTATACACTTTGGAGGAAATAATAACAAATGGGATTATTATCTCAATGGAAACAAATTAAAACATGCTACCGTGCAAAGGGACCTGGGGATCCTTGTGCATGAGACGCAAAAGCCCAGTCTGCAGGTACAACAGGTGATCAAGAAGACAAATGGGATGTTGGCCTATATTGCGAAGGGGATAGAATATAAAAGCAGGGATGTCTTGATGCACCTGTACAGGGCATTGGTGAGGCCGCAGCTGGAATACTGTGTGCAGTATTGGTCCCCTTATATGAGGAAGGATATATTGGCATTGGAGGGAGTGCAGAGAAGGTTCACCAGGTTGATACCGGAGATGAGGGGTTTGGATTATGAGGAGAGGCTGAGGAGATTGGGTTTGTACTCGTTGGAGTTTAGAAGGATGAGGGGGGATCTTATGGAGACTTATAAGATAATGCGGGGGCTGGATAGGGTGGAGGCGGAGAGATTCTTTCCACTTAGTAAGGAAGATAAAACTAGAGGACACAGCCTCAAAATAAAGGGGGGTCGGTTTAAGACAGAGTTGAGGAGGAACTTCTTCTCCCAGAGGGTGGTGAATCTCTGGAATTCTCTGCCCACTGAGGTGGTGGGGGCTACCTCGCTGAATATGTTTAAAGCGCGGATGGATGGATTCCTGATCGGTAAGGGAATTAAGGGTTATGGGGATCAGGCGGGTAAGTGGTACTGATCCACGTCAGATCAGCCATGATCTTATTGAATGGTGGGGCAGGCTCGAGGGGCTAGATGGCCTACTCCTGCTCCTATTTCTTATGTTCTTATGTTCTTATTACCAATGCATGGTTTGCAAGTAGATCTTTGCAGGATTCTTTCTCAGTGGATTGAGGGAGCATCTCACTGCCAAATCTATATATTTTTTACAATTCTCAAAGCCAATCAAAATAACATGATTCTGTTGGGACCTATGTGGTACAGAATGACAGTCAAAAATTTTCCTTCTATAAAGCTGTTCTCTGAGAACTCACGGGAGAAAATATTGATGGACCAGAGGTTTAAAATTTAGTGTTACAGCAATGTGATCAAATGTAGATACATGAATATAGCTTATTTAACCATGTGTCATTCCCCTTTTTCGGATAGCTGGAATTCTCTTGCTATACAGGCCTTGCTTTCGCAATTCTCAAATGGCCGCTGGGAAGGGCAAAAAAAGCACTTCAAAGACATACTTAAGCTCTTCTTAGAGTGCAGCAGCATTGACATTGATGACTGAGAAGAACTTGCTACCAATTGTCCATCAAGCTGCATCACCCTCTAAGTTGCAGCATCTTAGTGATGAGGCAGAGAAGGAAAGAAAGGGTCACGAAGCCAGCACTCCAGATCCCAATACCTTGTGGAAAATTCTGCCCCAGATCTGTGGGACAAGAACCAACCTGTTCATTCACATGAAGACCCAAGACAGAAACTAATGACTCTGAGGAAATGCTGCCAAAGATGGCTGCCACTGACTTCCCTATAGGAAATTATAGTACAGATACTTCTGGGAGCTGGCTTATTGGAACATTACTGATTCATTAATAGAGATTGTGCACAGGTAAACGATATGCTGGTATATTAATCTAGCAACAGTTTGATTGCATTGAAGGAATGCCAGAACCAATTAGTAGGTTAAATAGTATGAGCTAGTGTTAGCTGTTTTTTGAAAAATCCCTTGCAAGCTGCTGTAAATTCTGAGCATTTACAACTTGTTACAAAAGATTAGAGCGATTTGCATGCCTGAAAAAACATTGTTGACACATTGTAATTGCAATGAGCAGTTAGAGCCATAGAACCTTCCTTCATGGATACCTGGAAAAATCTTCCAATAATGAGGACAACTGAAAATGTGACGTTGGAAAGCTTCCATTCCACGAAATAAAATACTAGATTCGTGTGTCAATTTGA
Source organism: Mustelus asterias (assembly GCF_964213995.1). Taxonomy (NCBI): domain Eukaryota; kingdom Metazoa; phylum Chordata; class Chondrichthyes; order Carcharhiniformes; family Triakidae; genus Mustelus; species Mustelus asterias. The sequence continues at coordinate 21,625 of NW_027591999.1, forward strand.
AATGTGATCTGATCCGGTTTTTCAATAGAATGTGGGTGCCATGGCTGCATTTATTGTCCATCCCTCATTGCTTTGAGTCTCTGGCATTGTTGGTCTTATCCAGGATTTTGATCCTGTGACAATGCTGAAATGGCAATCCATGTCCAAATTAGGAAGTTGCATGACATGGGAAAGAACTTGGGCCAGGGTTTTTAGGATGGCCCCTTGGGTGGAAATCCCACCCAGCAGCCCTCTGGTTGCTCTCATGCATGGGTTCTGCACCTGAGCCATGTGTTCAGCCCTTTGTAGCCCAGTAGCCACCTTCTGGTTTGCCGCAGTGGCTCAGATGCAGATAGGACATTGGACTGCTACAGAATGAATGCATCATGATTGTTGCCAGTAAACTAGGATTTGACCAACAGTGTAATTACAGTCGGTGGATGACATATAGCACCATGGGGCAGCCTACAATCCTTGCAAAGTTGACATGCTCTGCACCATATGGGAACGATGGATTGGAGATCATGCAGTATTAAGTGGTAATTATGCATTACTGCTATAGTACTTGAAGAGCAGGTGACTAAATGAGATGGAAGAGCACAAAAGTTTGAGGAAGATATTTTTAGGATTTGTACCACTGGGCATTTGTGGGTCTTTAACTGGAGCAGGGAGGCAAAATCAGGGTTGTGGTGGGAACATAACAGCCTTCCATCTTTTCCACTGCTTTCCTGCCGATTTGGGAATGTAATCTCGGGGTCCAGTTGTGTGAGGACTGATGTAATCAGGTGGAAGCCTTCAGAGAGCTTTGGGATATGGGAAATATTGGAAACAAAAGTCTCTGGGTTTTTGACAACTGGGAGAAGTGTGCTGTGATTCTGGAAGCGTTGATATTGGAGTGTCGCAGTGAACGTAGAGTAGCCATGGGGTGAGGATGCATGGAGCTGTGGGTGAGAGTGTAGAAACATTGGGAAAGAGTTTTCTGAGTCACAGAATCACAAATGTTACAGTGCAAAAGGAGGCCATTCAATCCATCGTGTCTGCATCAGCTCTCTGAAAGAGCATTCACTTGTGGCCATTCTCCCATCTTCTTCCATAACCCACAGTGGAAGTTGGAAGAATTTGGGATGAGGTTACAGAATCTGAGAACTGCAACTGGTGTCAGAACCTGTGAACACTGGATGTTGGTTGGAAGCAGAGGATGATGTGCTAAGATTTGTTTTTTATTCACTTGGGAGATGTTGGAGTCGCTGGCTAGGCTAGCATTTATTGCCCATCCGTTTTTGCCCTTAAAGTGGTGGTGAGCTGCTGCCTTAAATAGCTGCAGTTCTTATGGTGTAGGCACATCCACAGTGCTGTTAGGGAAGTGGCGCCAGGATTTTGACCCAGTGACCGTGAAGGAACCGCAATATATTTCCAAGTCAAGATGTGAGTGGCTTGGAGGGAAACTCCTAGACGGTGGTATTTCCACGTGCCAGCTGCCCTTCTCTGAGATGATAGCAGTTGTGGGTTTGGAAGGTGCAGCCTCAGGATTTCCATCTTGGTGATTTCAGTAATGCATCTTGTAGATGGTACACACGGCTGCCACTGTTCATCGATGGTGGAGGGAGTGAATGTTTTGGAAGAGGTACCAAATAAGCAGGCTGTTGCATCATGGATGATGTCAGTCTTCATGAGTATTGTTGGAGCTGCACTCATCCAGGCAAGTGAAGAGTGAATTATAAATGACTACTTGGAGTGAGGTGCTGGGGGAGGGGGGGGTGGTGGTGGTGGTGGTGGTTCAGGTGGTAAGGGATGATTGGGGAATAGGATCAAGGGTTTTGGTATTGGGTTGAGTGGGGCATTTCTTCTGAGTGGTCTGGGGACTGATAATTATTTTGGGCTAAGAATGAAGAACATAGGACTTGGGAGCAAGAATAGGCCGTTCAGCTCTTGGAGTCTGTACTGCCATTCAATAAGATCATGGTGTCAGGAAATAGAGGTAGGTTTAAGTGATCAATAATTGTATTGTTAAGTATTAGAAAGAAGGTATAGATTTAAGTGGGTTAGTTTAGTATTTTGTGTAGGAAAGGATACGGCTCCAGTTAGATTCATATTTGCATGTGTGGAGTTTGTTTCAGTTCAACTGTGTTTCTATTGTGTTGAGAGAGGATATATGACAGGGAAAGTAAACACAAGTTTGGAGAAAGAATGAGGTGCTGCTTGGCAACCCAGGGCACCTTTTAGGATAGAAAGACTGAGTGTATTTCAAACTGAAATTGCAGGCAGTTGGAGATAGGAAGCTAGAGGGGGAACAGCTCTTGGCTCTGCTATACAAAAGGAAAGCTATACGATGGAGTAGTGGTCACAAAAGCAAGCCCCAGGGAAAAAGGACACAGTTCTAGAAACTAGACATTTCCAGGGTGTTTGAAGTTAAAGGAACTAGGAGAAATTTAGCTAAAGACAGCGCTGGAGGTGCAGACCTAGGTGAAAATGGCAAGAGAAAAGCCACAGTTCTGAAGCAAATGTAAGTTTAGTGTCCTTATTTCCAGCCTTAGGAAACGATAGTGTTTGGTTGGAGACTGAGTACCTGAGTTTTGAGTAGAAGTTCAGATGCTGGGGCAATTCAAGGCAAAGGAACATTGAAATGGAAGCTGGAAAATCTGCAGGAGAATCTTTGCTAAACAGCTGAGAGTTTTTCTTGGAAGGATAATCAGAAAACCTGGAGGTGGATTGTTGAAGAAAACAGCTGAGCATTGTTTGAAAGAAGATTTTGAAGCACGTCTTTTTTCAGAGTGGAGTTTCTAAACACTCATGACAATCATCTGGGGGCCATTTGAAGACAAATCTACAGAATGTTGATTGAGTGGTATCTACCACTTGGTTTTAGAGTGATGTGTCTGAACACAGTCAGCCTGTGGGTTTAAAGGGACTGTGTGTTTACAGTGACCATTATAAAGAAGATATATTTTGTAATCTGTGTACATTTGTGACTATTTATTTTTGTTATTAAAAGTTTATTGGCATTCCTGTGTTTCTGTTCATTCATCTTTTTTTAAGGCCAGAATTCTCCGACCCCACCCGCGGCTGGGATTCTCTGGTCCCACTGCTGTGAATGAAGATTTGGTTGAGCACCGAATTCTCCGTTCTTGTTAGCAGCAGTGACATGGCATTCAATATCGGAGAATGCCGGCCAGGGTTCCATTCTGGAATCTTCCCAACCTATAGTAACATCAACTGGGATCAAAATGATGTGTTACGATGCGGAGGTGATTTTTCCCTCTGCTTGATTTTGGAACCACTCAGACGGATATACCATGCCTTGTAATCTTGTGTGTGAGGTGGTAGGAAGTTATTGGTTTTGGTAAATTAAAGCAGGATCTGACATACTATCATGAACAATTAACAGGTCTTTATTTTTACATTGGCGACAACTTATTAAAACCTTAACCTAATAAAATCCCAATAGAATACTGTTCAAATAATACAAGACTCCTTCAGGAATAATGAAATAAATCATTACAGAATTCAGTCACTCAACGATTATACAATCAGGTGTCTTTTGGAAGTATGAACGTTCTCCAGTAATGCTCTTATCTGGAATACTTTGAGTTGATATCTCTATTTTGATGGTGATTTTATGAAGACATACATGACAGTGCAGGATTTACATGAGAGTCTCACCTACTCTCCTTCTGATTCAAGAGGTAGCAAGTGTACTCTGACAGTTACCCCACCCCATCCCCCGGACTAGATGGACTACACTCCAGGATTCTAAAAGATAGCTGAGGAAATTGTTGAGGCATTGGTGATGATCTTTCAGGAATCTCTGGAAGCAGGGAGGGTACCAGAGGACTGGAAAGTAGCTAATGTAACACTGCTGTTTAAGAAGGGAGGGAGGCAGCAGATGGGAAATTATAGGCCGGTTAACCTGACTTCAGTCATTGGCAAGATTTTAGAGTCCATTATTAAAGATGCGATTACGGAGTACTTGGAAGTGCATGATAAAATAGGACTGAGTCAGCCTGGCTTCATCAAGGGGAGGTCATGGCTGGCAAATCTGTTAGAGTTCTTTGAGGAGGTAACAAGGAAGTTAGATAAAGGAGAACCAGTGGATGTGACTTTAGATTTCCAGAAGGCCTTTGACAAGGTGCTGCGTAGGAGACTGTTAAGTTAAGAGCCCATGATGTTAAGGGTAAGATCCTGGCATGGATAGAGGATTGGCTGACTGGCAGAAGGCAGAGAGTGGGGATAAAGGGGTCTTTTTCAGGATGGAAGCCGGTGACCAGTGGTGTGCCTCAGGGGTCAGTGCTGGGACCACAACTTTGCACAATATACATTAATGATTTGGAAGAAGGAACTGAAGGCACTGTTGCTAAGTTTGCAGATGATACAAAGATATGTAGAGGGACAGGTAGCATTGAGGAAGCGCGGGGGGGGGGGGGGGGGGCTGCAGAAGGACTTGGACAGGTTAGGAGAGTGGGCAAAGAAGTGGCAGATGGAATACAATGTGGAAAAGTGCGAGATTATGCACATTGGAAGGAGGAATGGAGGCACAGACTATTTTCTAAATGGGGAAATGCTTAGGAAATCAGAAACACAAAGGGACTTGGGAGTCCTTGTTCAAGATTCTGTTAAGGTTAACGTGCAGGTTCAGTCGGCAATTAGGAAAGCAAATGCAGTGTTCGCATTTATGTCGAGAGGGCTAGAATACAAGAGCAAGGATCTACTTGGGCTGTACAAGGCTCTGGTCAGACCCCATTTGGAGTATTGAGAGCAGTTTTGGGCCCCATATTTAAGGAAGGATGTGCTGGCCTTGGGAAAGGGTCCAGAGGAAATTCACAAGAATGATCTCTGGAATGAAGAGCTTGTCGTATGAGGAACAGTTGAGGACTCTGGGTCTGTCCTCGTTGGAGTTTAGAAGGATGAGGGGGGATCTTATTGAAACTTGCAGGATTCTGCGAGGCTTGGATCGAATGGACGTGGAGAGGATGTTTCCATCAGTAGGAAAAATTAGAACCAGAGGGCACAACCTCAGGCTAAAGGGACAATCCTTTAAAACAGAGATGAGGAGGAATTTCTTCAGCCAGTGAGTGGTGAATCTGTGGAACTCTTTGCCGCAGAAGGCTGTGGAGGCCAGGTCATTGAGTGTCTTTAAGACTGAAATAGCTAGGTTCTTGATCAATAAGGGGATCAGGAGTTATGGGAAAAGGCAGGAGAATGGGAATGAAAAAAATATCCATCATGATTGAATGACGGAGCAGACTCGATGGACCGAGTGGCCTAATTCTGCTCCTATATGTTTTATAGTCCAGGTTTATATACTGGAGTTACCTCGCAGTATTCTTGCGACCGGAGTGGCTTGAGGCTGTCAACAACCCTCACATTTGAATTCCATTGGGTCTGTATCTTTGTGTGCTTGCTTTAAATTCATTGGTCCAATTCAAAAGCCTGTTTTTGTGAAGTTGGATCACTGACTGCTAGGCTTTGATATAATGTTGCAAAAACTGGTTTCTGCAGCCTGCTCTCTGCAAATTAAAATCCACGCACAAAGAAAATGCTATTTTTTGTTTTTGTTTTAGCATTTCTATTTATATTTTTCAAACATATTTTTAGCCTAACATATGCAACTTCACAACAGATGACTCTTCTGGTTGTGTCTCAACTACACTTTGCCTTCTGCCCTATAACCCTCGACTCCCACGTCTATCAAAAACCTGTGACTTTGCCTTGAAGAAAGTCAATGACCCAGACTCCTCTGCTTACAGGTGAAGACAATTCTACAAATGACAAAAAAAAATATCTCATTTCCATCTTTTCTTAAACTGTATCCCCTGGTTCTAGTCTGTCTATCCTTCTGGTATCTATCCTATCAAATCCCCTCAGAATCTTGCATGTTTCAATAAGATAATCTCATTCATCTAAACTAATTTAAGAAGGGTAGCAAGGATAACCCGGGTAATTATAGGCCGGTGAGCTTGACGTCCGTGGTGGGTAAGTTGTTGGAGAAGATTCTTAGAGATAGGATGTATGCGCATTTAGAAAGGAATAAACTCATTAACGATAGTCAGCATGGTTTTGTGAGAGGGAGGTCATGCCTCACTAACCTGGTGGAGTTTTTTGAAGAATTGACCAGAATGGTTGACGAGGGAAGGGCCGTGGATGTCGTCTATATGGACTTTAGTAAAGCGTTTGACAAAGTCCCTCATGGTAGGCTGGTGAAAAAGGTTGGATCTCATGGGATAAAGGGGGAGTTGGCTAGATGGGTGGAGAACTGGCTTGGTCACAAGACAGACGGTGGTAGTGGAAGGGTCTTTTTCCAGCTGGAGGCCTATGACTAGTGGTGTTCCGCAGGGCTCTGTATTGGGACCTCTGCTGTTTGTGATTTATATAAACGATCTGGAAGAAGGTGTAACTGGGGTGATCAGTAAGTTTGCGGACGACACAATTGGCAGGACTTGCAGATAGTGAGGAGCATTGTCAGAAGCTACAGAAGGATATAGATAGGCTGGAAATTTGGGCAAAGAAATGGCAGATGGAGTTCAATCCTGATGAATGTGAAGTGATGCATTTTGGTAGAAATAATGTAGGGAGGAGCTATACGATAAATGGCAGAACCATAAAGGGTGTAGATACGCAGAGGGACCTGAGTGTGCAAGTCCACAGATCCTTGAAGGTGACGTCACAGGTGGAGAAGGTGGTGAAGAAAGCATATGGCATGCTTGCCTTTATAGGACGGGGCATAGAGTATAAAAGTTGGGGTCTGATGTTGCAGATGTATAGAACGTTGGTTCGGCCGCATTTGGAATACTGCGTCCAGTTCTGGTCGCCACACTACCAGAAGGACGTGGAGGCTTTGGAGAGAGTACAGAGGAGGTTTACCAGGATGTTGCCTGGTATGGAGGGGCTTAGTTATGAGGAGAGATTGGGTAAACTGGGGTTGTTCTCTCTGGAAAGACGGAGGATGAGGGGAGACTTCATAGAGGTGTATAAAATTATGAAAGGCATAGATAGGGTGAACGGTGGGAAGCTTTTCCCCGGGTCGGTGGTGACGTTCACGAGGGGTCATAGGTTCAAGGTGAAGGGGGGGAGGTTTAACACAGATATCAGAAGGACATATTTTACACAGAGGGTGGTGGGGGCCTGGAATGCGCTGCCAGGCAAGGTGGTGGAGGCGGACACACTGGGAACGTTTAAGACTTATCTAGATAGCCATATGAACGGAGTGGGAATGGAGGGATACAAAAGAATGGTCTAGTTTGGACCAGGGAGCGGCACGGGCTTGGAGGGCTGAAGGGCCTGTTCCTGTGCTGTATTGTTCTTTGTTCTTTTGTTCTTTGTTCTAATGGGCATCGGCCCAACCTGTTCGATCTTCATAATATAATAAAGTTGTTTCTGTCATTTAAAGACGCTTCTACTACCTAAATATTCTAAATAACTAAAACTGGCTTCTCAGCTTGGTGCTAAAAGTTCTTTGGGGAAACCATGTGCAAGATAAAGCCTGTTACTTTGTTCCTGACCATGACTCAAGAACTGGTTTTCAGTTTAAAGTAATCAGTGTGCTTTAACTGTTAGAACTGTTGGTGCTCTGGGTAATGTTTAGTGTTAACTTTTGAGGTGGCAGCCTTGGCTCTGTGATGGCACTCTGCTGACCTAGAACATCATGGATCCTAGTTCCACTTCACTTTAAGCATATGATCTAGCCTAGCTCGGGTAATGGTCATCATTAGACTTTTTTTATTCCTGATATTTATTGAATTCAAATTTCATCATCTGCTATAATGAAATTCAACTTGGGTCCCGAGTGCATTACCCTGGATCTTTAGCCCAGTGACATTAACACTACACCACTGCCTCCCCTTGGCAGCAAATCATTTGTTCGTTGTTGTTTGTAGCATTTTCCTGTGCACAAATTAGCTCCTGTGTTTCCTACAGTCTATCAATGATCACACTTCCAAGTACTGCATTGCCTCTCAAAGTCTTTGACTCATTCTGAGGTTTTTTTTATATTCAGAGAAACTCTCAGGGTTGAGAAGTGCAGAAAATCAGGAGAGTGCAGGTCAAAACAGCAGACGGGAATATCCAACGAGATCAGATTTGTAGAGTCCTTAAATGGATGTTGCTTTGGGAAAAATAACCTTGCAGATTGAGTTGGAGGGAGGACACAATCATAGCAAGTAGCTAAGTTTAAGTGTAGCAGACAAGTGTGATGGAAAAAGCATGTCAGTAAAGTGCTATACTTATAGCACCTGTTACATTTATAGGAAGTGCATGTTATATGCAAGAATTTAATCTATTATTAATAATCGGCCTGTGGCGTTACAGACAATCGATCAATATAAGTTTTCATTGTATACATGGCGGTTACAGTTGGGAGAGTTCACAGTATTAAATAGCAATATGTCTTGTTAAAAAAAAACATGCAGTAATAAACTAAGTAATAAATGCAAACAAAAACAGGATTTCTCAAGTTAAAGTACTTCATTACAAAGTCCAAGACAAAATGAAAGGAACAAGAAGTTAATTTGTACAGCACAGAATGCCTAGTGGCCAGAAACTGTAATTACAATGTGAGCATTGATGTAGTAAAATTGAATAAGAAGTGTTGATTAAAATGGGTAACCAAACACTGCAGCAACTGTTAAGTTTTTGGATAGAGAATGCAAAGATTATTGTTATATAGATAGTTATGTTTTTTTGTTTTCTACAGTTCCATTTCCATGTCATGTGGAACAACATATTTCTAGAACCGACATATTTCATAGTATTCCTATCGTGTAGGAGGCGGCCATTCAGCCCATCGAGCCTGCACCGACAACCATTCTACCCAGGCCAGGCCCTTTCCCCATAACTCCACGCATTTACCCTGCTAATCCCCCTGACACCTAATGGTCAATTTAGCATGGCCAATCCACCTAACCCGCTCCTCTTTTGGAGTGGGGGAGGGAGGAAATCTGAGCACCCGGAGCAAACCCATGGGAAGACACGGGGAGAATGTGCAAACAGACCTGAGGCCGGGTCCCTAGCGCTGTGAGGCAGCAGCGTTAACCACTATACCACCCTTAGTTTAGTCAGTCAGATTTGATATTAATGTTTAAGATGTACCGTTTGATATGATACTGCAAACATTTCATTTGTAATTAGTTCACTCGGCTTTCGCATATTCTAAACTGCATACCAATATTTGTTCAGAAAACCCTGCTTCAGGGTTACATTAACATGGACACAGAGTAATTAACTTGTTTTTGCATTATTGACTTATCTTGTTGTGCAGCATCCTCCAGACTTGATCCAAACATTGCATTGTCAATAACATCTTCCTACATTTGGACACATTATATAGATCTAGTAACAATAAATCTAAATGACCTGAAAAAACTCTATTAAACATCAATGCCTTTACTATTAATGTTGTCTATAAAATGACTTTTTCTTAGCTCTTGTCAAGATTGTTACTGCCATGTTTGTTACTGAGCTCTGGAGATATGTTCCTTATATGTCTCCTTGTAGTGAGGCTTGTTTCACTCAAGGGAACTGTAGATTGGTTCAGATTTTCTTGTGAAGAAGATCACCAGAGAAGATTCAGAAGCAGGACATAGAGAAAACCCAGACAATATGCCAACTTGCAACTACACAGGATCGGAAAGTAGGTCAGACTGTCAACGGATGAGGATCCTACATCCTGTAGATCCAGGATGGGTGGAAGATCTAGAAGATCTTAAGCAACCTTCTTAACAATGGTGCTTGGTGAGTGTGTCCTTTGGAGTGGGAAGGAGTAATATTTCATATTTCAGTAAGATCTTTGTTCTGAATCCAAATTAACTTGATTACCTTTCTGAGGTTAGTGGAGTTTTATGGCACATAATACAGCTGTTAGTGCTTTGGCTGAGAATTCAGAACAGCCATTTGCAGAAGATTTATCTCCAAGACCACCCTCCTTCCCTGCTCCTGAGGCAGTTGAAGGGGCAGATATCAGATTTCTGTTTATTCTTTCTGGTGAGCTAAGCTTTTTAAATGTCATCTGGTAGTTAGCAGACAGTTTTAATTAATTCTGAACCGACTGCATTTGTAAAAGTAGCATTGACAATGCCAGGGTCTCCATAAATAAATAGGCCTTCTCTGCCTAGTATTCAACCACCACCATGTTTTCATTAAGAGTGCATTTCTCAATTTTTTAATTTGCCTGAGTAACGATGATAGCCTAGTAATGGGACTTTAACTTTCAGCATTGTAGTAGTCACAAAGCTTCTGCCTATTGTTTACTGCAATGAGTAATGTAGCTGCTTCTCCCAAGGATGGAAGGAAAGTAAAAGGTTAAATTCCTCTGGCCACTTTCTTTTGCATCTTTTACGTGGTCAGTTACAAAACAACTTTGGCAGAGGCAGAATAATCAATTATGTACCAGTATTTCAGCCAGGCACCAATGCTTTATTTAGTTTTAGTGTCACAAGTAGGCTTACATTAACACTGCATTGAAGTTACTGTGACAATCCCTTAGTTGCCTCACTCTGGCACCTGTTCGGATACACTGAGGGAGAATTTAGCATAGCCAATGCACCTAAGCAGCGCATCTTTCAGACTATGGAAGGAAACTGGCACACTGACTCATGGGGAGAACATGCAAACTCTGCACAGACGGTGACCCAAGCTGGGAATTGAACTCCGTTCCCTGGTGCTGTGAGACAGCAGTGCTAACCACTGTGCCACTCTGTGCATGATAATGGCAGGACAGGGGAGCAGATGCAAGTTTCTTACTGATGGGTGAATTCTCTCTTTGGCATTGATTCCTAAATCACTTTTTTTTTTAAAATTCATTCACGGGATGTGGGTGTTGCTGGCATGGCCAATCTATCTGATTACCCTTGAGGGCAGTTAAGAGTTAACCACATTGCCGTGAGTCTGGAGGCACATGTAGGTCAGACAAGGTACGGATGTCAGATTTCCTTCCCTAAGGACATAAGCGGTGCAGAAAAAGAATGTGAAAAATTTCAAGATATATCAAAGCTAACAGCAAAAGTTTATACAAATATTTTAAGAGCAGAATGGTAAAGGACTGATTAAAGTCCGATGCAGGTAAGACTATAATGAAGAATAAGGAAATAAGTAGACTGTATCTTTATCACAGTGAGCAATAAAGATGCTGCCAGCAATAGGAAAGCTAATATGAGTTAAGAGGAGGAAAGTAATAGATTTAGTATAAATTTCAAAAGTGGTAATGGAGAAAAATATTGAGACTTAAGTTGGACAAATCTCTAGGCTTTAATCTCTGCTTTTATAACAAGGGTGAAGAGTTAGCATATTGTTAATGACAATATTACCATTTCTGGATTCTCAATCTTGATCAGAGTCATTGAGGTATGCAGCACAAAAAAGGGCCCTTTGTCCCATCAAATGCAGGCAATTGTGGGGTGGCCCAGTGGTTAGCAGTGCTACCTCAGTGCCGGGGACCTGGGTTCTATTCCCAGCTTGGGTCACTATCTGCAGAGTCTACACGTTCTCCCCATGTCTCCGTGGGTTTCCTCCCACAGTCTGAAAGAAGTGTTGGTTAGGTACATTGGCCACGCTAAATTCTCCCTCATTGTTCGTGAACAGGCTCCAGAGTGTGGCGACTAGGGGATTTTCACAGTAACTTCATTGCAATGTTAGTGTAAGCCTACTTGTGACACTAGTAAATAAACTTTAAACTAGGACTAGCTTAATGGTTAAAAACTGGGCAGCATGGACAAGTTGGGCTGAAGGGCCTGTTTCTATGCTGTAAACCTCTATGACTCTGTGCTGGTCAAAGACAACTATTCTAATCCCATTTTCCAGCTCACATTTTCATGGTGACTAATTTTAAAAACTGTTGCTTGATAGTACAGAATTTGAATATGCGATATGTTGCTGAAGCTTTTCCTCTTGTACTCATCAGGACAAACACACACATGCAAAATTTCAAAAGATCGCAACAGAAGAAAAGGGGGCTGATTTGTTGGCAAGTTGACTGGCCAAAGTGTTATGAAGCGGAGGTGGATCCTCACTCCGAGAACTAATATGTAACCACTCAGAGGAGTATCTCACCTTATTTGTAAAAGTGAGTGTGAAGTGGTGCAATCTGATCTTCAGCAACTTTTAATGGTTAAATCAAAATAACTCCTTGACACGCTCTCTAAAGTCAACAAGTAACAATTTATCTAACTGTGAACAAGTTAACTAATAATAAACTAAATAAAATACGATTCTAACAATGCTGTTCAGATAAATACAATTCCCACTTAATAACAAAAAAAAATAAAATTTTAGTCACTCTCTAAATTACAAACAGGTTTTGTGTCTTCTGAAATATTCTGGGCCTTTTCTTATGATTCTTCTTTCCTCTATCTTTCTTCCTTTGTTATCGAGATGGTGCGTTTTCTTGAGACATAAGTGAAGCTCAGAGCTGTTACTCTGGCAGTTGCCAATTGCTCTCTGCTTTTGTCCCACTGCCCTCTCTTTATACCTGTGATGACATATCAATATCCCCCACAATAGGATTGTTCCTAGGTTGGCAAAACCATCAGATATAAATTTAATAGGCTCTTGGTATCTAAGTGCCTAATTCAAATTGGTAGGCTGAATTCAAATAATTCAAAAGCTTGTTGCCTTGGTAACCCTGCTGCATGGCCTTCTGATACAAATGTTTCATTTTGGGTGCTCTATATGTACTTGCATTTTTAAAAAACTTTGTAAGCACAGAAAAAGCACCACCTTTTACAGAGACCTTGCAATGCCTTTTCCCGACCATTTTACAAACACCAATCTCCAATTACTCTACTCGAGTTCGCAATACCATGGAGAAAGCAAAGAGGAACTGCAGGCGACCCAAGCTTCCAGGTCATTCGTTGAATCCACAAGGTTTGCAGAGAACAGATTCCTGTGTCGTTTAAAGCAAGTGTAAATGAGCCACATAAATTTGATTATTTTAAATCGATTGTTAGTATAGCTATTAGCACATTCAGGATTGTTCAGCAAGTGCTGCCTAATTGTGGAACTACACTAGCCACCTTTTTTGAATTTCCTGGGAGCTTGGGGAGCCTAGAGTTCAATTTTGCTTTCTCCATAGCAGTGACTTGTCCAGAGTTGATTTGCCAACCAATCAGCACCCTCTTCTGTCATATAAATTGTTGTAATCATTTCAAATTTGGCATTTTTAAATGTCCTAATGAGTGCAAGACCAAAGGCTTTTGCAAAATGTTTCTCTTTTCAGCAATATTCAGTTCTGTGCTTCTAAACGATTGTTTAAATGCATGTATTTCTTATTTACTTATTTCACTGTTACCTCTCTAATTATGTTGTTGATTTTTCTTGTTTGGAAGAACAGCTTCCATTTCTTTCATGACCACTGGACCATCTAAAGCATTTCACAGCTGATGAGATTCCTTTTCAGCGTGGTCACTTTTGTAATGTAGGAAATACAATGGCCAATATATGCATAGCAAACTCCCACAAAGCAGCAACATGACAATGACCACAACCTGTTTTTGTGGTGATGATTAAGGGATAAATGCTGATCAGAACACCAGAGATCACTCCCATGGTCCTCCAGAATAAGGCCACCTGTGAAAGGGCCATTTAACATTACATTTGAAAGATGGCAATGCTAATTGTGCAGCACTTACCACTGCAGTCTGCCTTAAACTTTGTATTCATGTCTTGGGGCCACAGTTAATGCAGGTGATGGGTGTCTTGCCCACTGACTGGAGGCCCAGTAAAGGCGTCTTGCTGCCTCCTTTGAGGAAGGTCCACAAAATGGCCAATGAGGGGCCATTCCCAGAATCAAAGACCCCAGGGGCAGAAATCCCACCCCCCCTGAGAGTTGCTGGCCAATCACAGGCCAGCATTTGTGCATTGCATGCAGCACCACTGGGGGAGCAGTGGCTGCTGCTGGTAATGCACCCTCCAGAGGCCAATAACCAAAGAGGGGCCCAATGCACAGTAGATTAAGGGAAAGGCGGGGGGGGGGGGGGGTCGGCAGCGAGGGTTGAGTGAAGGCTCTGAGCAGCCCACCCCCCACTACCTCTCCCCACTTTCCTCCACCTTCCCAATCTCAGGTACCCCAAATCAGGCATGTGTGCTTTTGGACTTTCCACGTGGTGACTGCCCCACCTGCTGCAGGTTGAGCACCAGTAGTGGCAGGATGAAGCCCTTTCGTGGGCCACCTAAGGGATTCGATTGACAGTGTAGTGGGAAAGCCATCCACTAACTTTTCCTGCTCTAGACTTAATTGGGGCAGAAGCGGGATGGTGGCAGGCTCTCCACCTGGCATCCTCCTCCCAAATAAATGCCCCCATCCAAACTTGCCTTTATCCCTGGAGTGGGAATTAAACTTTTTGACTGAAGAGGTGAAAGCGCTACTGACTGAGCCACAGCTGACACTTCTTCCATCAAGATCAGTTTATTTGGAATATGGCAAGTCCGGGGTTGTGCACTTATTTTGATTCTTCCACAAACATATAAAAGCCTGTGTTATCATAACAGGAGCTTTTAGCATTGAAAATTTCTGACATATCACTTCTGGAGAATATGAATTTAATTGCTTGAATAACCAATTTATTGTTATCATTTGTTGAAAGGCAGCCTTTTGCATAATTAGAATAATTTCCGGCTACCAAGTTCTTTTATGTATTAAAAGAAATCTGGAGCAACTTGCGTCTTGGTAACCATTTGTTGCTTGAACTGGTAAGTGAGGTGCAAAATATCATCTTTGACTCGATTGTTTGACCTCTTGTTCAGTCTTTGTCTATGCATTCCCTTGCAGATCCTTCTCTTGCATTTTTCAATACCAGTATGTGCCATGTGAATGTAAAATTACTAAATTCAAATTAAAGCAATTGTAGTTCTGCTGCCTTTTTGATTGCTACCTTCTGTGAAGCATGACAGCGATTGCTGTGGCCATCCATTGTATAGAGTCGCTCTCTGCCCTTAGCAATATTCTGTTCAGGTTTTCACACAAACACTGATTCTGTTGTCATTACATTGCACACATACACTTATTTCAATGACATTCAAACTCTGACATTCTTTACTGCACACTTTCCATAGCTATCAACTGTGTTGTGTATGTTCATTTTCTAGGAACTGGGCCATGTTTCTGCAATCTTTTATAAATCTTTATATTGTCGGACAATCATTGGTGTCATAGGGGATCAATGACATGCACTCTAAATGTCAGGCTGATCTCACTGTTGGTAACTTTTGTTGGTATTCTAATTAGAATATGCCACATTAAGTACTGGGTGTTAGTCGAAGAGTTGAAGCAATTCCACATTCACTACCCAGAGCCATGGGAGAGTTTAAGTGAATGAAAATGTAACTCCTGTAATAAACTTTAATCTACAATTATTGAACAATGGTGTCTTTTTCTGACTGAGATTTTTGTCAACGGTGTGGGATCTTCAAGTTACTACATTGAAAATACTCTCTGAATAAAATAATTGACTTTTGATTATGATGGGCATAAAATGAACTAAAGCTAACTGTATTAATATTGAAAAGTTTGTAGTTATTTGGTTTGAATGACGCTGCCTTGGCATAATATACAAGCATTCCTCTGACTAGATGAACTTGACATTTACGAAATATGTAATTTACTCATAAATGAAACAATAGTGATTAATAACCAAATTAGAATGATTAGAAAATATATATTGTGATGGTAGTTTTTAATGAGGTTGAGCATTGGGGAAAACAGAATTAAATTAAAATGTGGGCCATTTAAATTCTAAAAGTTATCTCCTAAATCAAATGGGAAAAGGACCCGACAATATTAATCCCAGTGCGGGAAGTGGATACTCAAAGATCCTAGTTGTTTAATCTTCATAATAGGAATACATAGTTAGCAACTGGGGGTTTAAGCAGGATCTTGGAACAATAAAACACGCCACTACCAGGTCACCAGAGGCAGTATTTGTAAGTCAGAGTTTTAGTGCCTATCTTATCTCGAAGAAAATTGTGATCACCATTGATTTTAATGGGGGTAGAACCATCATTGTTATCACAAGACATGAGGTTGGTGAGTGAAAGAAATGGGGCATGATTTTCCCAGCAAGTTTGAGTAGTGTGGCGGGTCAGGAAACGTCAGCAGGAGGCCAGGGAACAGTACAAGGCTGATTACAATATGGAAATCAGCATTTCCATCTATTTAGCAAGCCCAGAACCTAATTCTCTGACCTCACTGGTGGAGGTCCACACCAGTGTGGATCATGTATGGTCCCCAACAATGGGGACCAGGCATAATGGCCTTGCTGGTGCGACCAGAGGCCATTGAGGCCCCTTGGGAGGTCAAGGATCGGTGGGGTGGGGGGGGGGGGTCCGTGGGCAATGGCACCCTGGCACTGCTCACTGTGCACATTGGCACTGCCCAGCAGTCACCAGGTAGTGCCAAGGAGGTGGGGCCAGAGCCAGACTGGGGGTGGGAGGTAGGTAGGAAGGAAGGGAATGGAGATGCACTCTGCACTGTGGGGTGGGGGCGTTCGGGGCCGGAAATGATGGTGGGATTGTGATTGGGAGGCTGACGATGTCTGGGGGGAGGCGCATGTCAACTGATCTCCCAGTATACTGGGAGATCGGCGCATGCACATTAGCCCCCGCAGCACGCTGATGCTGGTCTCTCAGTTCCTCCCACCCCCACAGGTGTAAATCCACTGACAGCCTATGTGATACAGAGTGCTGTAAATTAATTTTCCTAAGCCCGCCCAAAAAACAGGCAGGAAAATCTCCCGTTTTCCCAACCGTTGGGCACTTTGCACCCGTTGTGTTTCATGACTACTTAAGACACTTCTTAAGATTTTTTTTACACTCTCTGACATGGTTCAAGTCCCTAGAAACATCTAGACCAATTAAGTATTTTTTTTTAAATAGCAACCAAAAAGCTTGACTTTGACGAACTCCAGTGAAAAGGCGTTAATTCACACTGAACATACACTTGCTTTTGTTGAACTTCATGACATTTTGTGTTCTTCCTGGCTTTTCTAACATTCACCTAAATGTGATAATATCTTCCTGCTGAGTGAATCCTCAAACAATGATGTCATCCGTGCTAGTGCCAATTCCTTCTAAATGCAGAGACAAGAATGTAAGTTGCAATAATATATCTCTGAATGCTAGAAATTCCCAATGGAACACCGAAGCATGTCTTTTAAGGAACAAAATTGTGCCATTAATTTTGAATTTTGGAAGAGATGTTAAATCGAGGTCCTCTCTGCTGTCTCAGGTGGACATAAATGATCCCATGGCACTAATTTGAGGAACAGGAGGGGAGTTATTCCTGGTATCCTGGCCAACATCTATTCCTTTATCAACAACATAAAAACTGATTCTCTGGTCATTATCACATTGCTGTTTGTAGGATCTTGTGCACAAATTGGCAACCATGGGCCCTACATTACATCAACTTAACTGGCTCTGTGAAAGATTCAAGCCTCCTGAATAAGGTTTAGTTGCTAAAATCTCTCTCTTCACAAACACTTGGGCAAATGGTGCCTTTTTGTCAGTTTCACCTACTAACCAAGTTGTAAAAACCGATCTGGTTTGCTAATGTCCTTTAGAGAAAGAAATCTGCCATCCTTATCTGGTCTAGCCTACATGTGACCCCAGACCTACAGCGATGTGGTTGAATTAGCTGCCCTTTGAAATGGCCTAGCATGCTACTCAATTCATGGGCTATTAGTAATGGGCAACAATTACTGGCCTTGCCAGCAACATCCTCATTCCTGAAAGACTAAAAGAAATATTTTGTTACTTGATGTTACAGACAGTGATCAAGACCTTTAAAGAAATGACCATAGTCACTGAATGTTAAGCTGAGGTTTCTGTTTATTTCAGGTGCACACTTCTAAACAAATATAACCAGAACTTTTTCCACTGATTCTTTCACATTCCTTGAGCCCATGTACAGGTTGGACATCAGCAAATGTCAAAAAAATAGAGAATGGGTTGCATTACAGGTTTTTGTGCACAGGCATATTGCTGTGATAATACTTCAGTTTAATTGAACACATTTTTGCTTTCATTTGTAGGCTCTAGTTGCCCTTGTATTTCATGGTGTAAACACTAGATCCTTTATTAAGCTTTAGGCTCATGAGAATAATGACCAAGTGTGATTCTGTTCTGCTACTAGTACAAAAAGCTGCAATAGATTGAATCACTATCCTTAAAATGCACTTTTGATAATGTTATGACCCCCATAACTTAACAAAAGTGTTGAATTTCCCAGCGACTGACAGAGCGAATCACAGACTTCTATAACAAACAAACTATCAAAGACCAAACACTATTTAACAGGGAATAATACATCATCTTACAGAAAAGCTACTTTTGCATGAATTAACTCAATCAAAGTACATCATACTATGTTCTTTTACCACATGCCATTCTTCTGATAGATGGATAACAATGCAAGAATAAGTCTCAAGGTGTTTCCATCAAGCATGCTTCTCCCAGCCACACCAGGTCAAATCTTCTGGTGTCCTTTAAAAAATTGGCCCACTCGGACAGAGTAATCCAGAACAGACCTACCAGCAGCAAGGCCTACCTTGGCGACTCCTTATCTCTTAAAATTGATCAAGGAGTCCCATCAATCCTGTTCCCTTCCTTTCAGACAGACACCAACTTTTACAATCATCCTGCTTAGTTGTTAACACAACAGTTCAACCTACTCTTCACAGCAATGGAGGCTGCTTCTCCCTACTGCAATAAATCCATTTTTGTACCTCTGCCTTGCTATATTTGACCCCAAAAAAAGCTACCTCTTTCATATCAAGGTGTGAAAGCTTGCTTGATTTTCAATAAGTTTTGATGGTAAATCACATAGGCCTGTTTCCAGGCAAAATTAGTGTGATTGCTATTTCCCAATTCCAGGACATCCTGTTTTACCATAAGAGGCAGTTCAAAACTTAACTTTTATAACATACTGATGGTGAATTTCAAACTCATGCAATATGACTTTCCACAATTGTTGTAGAGTGGGGATTGAAAGATTCTCTCATTGGCAATAGTTGTCTGCTTTATGGGCATAATGCTCAACTATTTTCATTCACAACTTTGGGGTATAGTTCCCTCTTACTGTTAATATGAACAAAAATGTACAAGCTTAAAAAGTCATCAAGACTGTTAGGAAGTGGTAACAAACTTTGCAGCAGTTATTGAATGTTGAATTGTGTGCAGAGAGGGAGGGGATGTGAAGCATATGAAAAGTGCACCTGAGCACCCATTCAAAACAGAATTAGTTAGACGCAAGAACTTTATGTAAAGGATATAAAAATGCTTGAAGAATATTCTTTTAATGTTGCGATGAAAGTGAAGCTTTGGTTTGAGATGCATTCTTGGCAGAACAGTGTGTAAGCGTACCAGAAATCAAGGATCTCAGACATGCTCAAGAGCTTGTCTGGTTTGTCCTTTTTTGTTTGCAATACTCAGTTTCTTGTGACTGATCGATTGGAATTCAGGGCAAGGGTTTGGAACTATCGGTATTGACAGCACAGAAGTTTTTCCAACCCCACAGTGCAGTGGCTATTGCCTTCTATCTCGTGTTACAGAAGGAGAAGTTGGCCCAGGAACAGAATCGTGGGAGGTGATCCATTCGCCGAATAAATTGAATATATTTGCAGAGAATTCAAGATGTTTTACTTGCTTTCTTTTGAGACCAACATGACTTTTTCTTTTGTTAAGTAAAAGTGACAAACTAAGATATAGAGTCATTACCGCACAGAAGGAGGCCTTTCGGCTCATCAAGTACATGTTACAGTGAGTCATTATTTTTCCATGCACATGCTGCTTGACTAAGTGTCTCACCATGCTTTTCTGGTTCTTTAACCGATTTTGAGGGAGCAATATCCTGTCTCCTGGACCCATTTCCGTATTGCTCCTCTAGCCACGTGAGTTGAAATGGTGGGATGCTTTCCAACCAACAGTGTGCCTGCAGTGGGCAAAGGGGCCCTGCTGCCCTCTTATGTGCCTTCCTTATTGATGTCTATTGTGTGAATTATTTTGGGCTTAATGCTGTTAAGTGCAGTCACTTTTGTGGAACTACATGATGGTGCAAAATGATGGTCAAGTGCCAAATACCTACTTCTGTTCTTCTCCATGTGTGCCACGAAAATCTACTTCATGGTTTATATATTTTAGAATGTAACTTTTAGTTTTGGGAAATAAAGTTTTAACTGCTGAAGAATGGAGGTACCTGATCGAGAAACTGATAAGCAATCCTGAAGTAATTGTAATTCCATCAAGCCAGGAGTTAATTACTGTTAAAAAGCTAACTTGTGTTTGTCTTGCAAGGTCACAGTTGATGGTGAAAAATCTTGAGCAGTGAATGATCCATCTTTTATCTTTTAATGGAGCTCATAAGTCAGGAGAAGGAGCAATCACATCCACTAGAAATATAAATTATCCGTATCTATTGCAGAATCAAAGAGTTATGTTAAAGGTAAAATTATTTGTTTACATTTCTGTTTGAATTATCCCAAAGCATGCCATGCTGCGATATGGATAGTGACTCAAGGTGGAATCTTGATTAGAAGGTTCTATTGTTTAATTTATCTGTGTGTGTTTGCTGACAGAAACAGGCAATTCAGTTGGATTTTGGGAGAGAAAAGCAGCTGGAAGATTTGCTTGCAGCTAGTGGAAGAAACCTACAGTGGTCCTCAGTGCCTTGTGACACAAAGCAGCCGGCTTGAACAGTTAGTTAGCTTAAAAAGAGCTGTACAGAAGCTCTGGGAGCTGACTGGGAAAAAGCAGCCTATGTATGTCCAAAGCTAGGACAAGGAATTGAAGAGTCCACAGTCATGGGGCAGGATTTTCCAGCTACGCTCGCCTCTAAGGTGGAAAATCCTGCCCAAAGTCAGTGGACCGTTGCATGATTCCCCCCCCCCCGCCCCCCCAACTGCCACGATTCCCATGGTGGGCGAGACAGGAACATTCCAGTCATGAAGTCTAAAGAAAAATTGGAGGACCGCTTATCTAAAAATGAATGGAAGGATCCCTATGATCTGTACATCAAGAAGTATCTGGAATGTGAAGGAGAATTAAAGCAAATTCCAGAAGGCTGGCATACATTTGTGTTGGTCTCAGGAAAAACAAATTATCCTTCACAATTTTGTAAGATGTGGGGGGTGGTAGAAAGTAGAACTTGTAGCTTAAAACTGTATAAGCCATAGTATTAACTTTGTGGTGCCACTTTGTTTTAATTATTCATTATCTCTGCAATAAAGTTTTTGTTAAATATCTTGTGTAGTTTTAGTTCTGTCAGTTAATTGAAGGATGTTCAAATTTCTTCTGAACATATGATCCCTAACAGGGTCATAACAATTACAGTGTCCTCATTAAGCCCCTGATTTCTCTGAATGCGAGTGTAGATAGCTATTAGACCTTTAAATCCATCCCTCCTTACTGTCTGTGCTTCAAGTGGACCAAAGCTGAACATGACTGCTTGGTGCAGCTTGTTCATACCATCATTCAATGCAATTATGATAGAGTGAAGGCACGTGATTGGTCAATGCTATGTATATGTTGGAAAGCAGACTCAGTAAGATCTGTACATAATTGCAGAAATATACGGCACACCACACATCCTCCTACACCAAATTACCTCAAAGAGATGCCAAATCCTCCGCTCCAACAACACCTGTGCCTTGTACTTCATTCAGCCACTTTTGGGTGGCCTTTGTTTGCACATAAAGAACTGAGGTGGGTTGGTGGGATCGAACCTTCCTGGTTCATTCCTGTTCTAGACGTCATCTGTGGCTTGATGGTGGCGCACTCACCCTTGACTAACCAGGTTGAGGTGAAGGCCCAATGCAATGACCTGAGCAAAAATCTGAGGTAAAATTCCAGTACGTTACTGAAGGAGTGCTGTACTGTCAGAGGAGTTGTTTGGTTGAGATTTTAAACTGAAGTCACCCTGACCTCTCTACAAGATTGAAAACGTTCCACAGCATTAAGAACTGGAGAATTCTCCCCGATATCCTGGCCGACATTTGTCCCACAGCCAACATCACTAAAGCTAAGTGTTTGGTCATTATTACATTATTGTTTGTGACACCTTGCTGTGCACTAAATTGGCTGCTGTGTTTCCTATATTGCAAGAGTGACTACACTTCAAATAGTACATCATCTGCTGTAAAATGCTTTGAGACATTGAGGTTGTGAAAGGTGCTATATAAAAGCAAGACTTTCTTGATTGTCCTGACACTTTTCCTGTCATCTACAGAAATCCTAAGCAATGCCAGAATGTGATATGATGGGTCTCTACATATTCACAAAATGTGTTTCCTCTCCATAACAACTAGTCTGTGGCCCCGATAGTATTCCAGCTTGAGGTCTTCAAAACTGGTGGGCTTTTGCTTTCATCTAGACTCCATGTATTAATCCTACGGATTTAGAGTCATAGAGGTTTACAGCATAGAAACAGGCCCTTCGGCCCAACTTGTCCATGCCGCCCTTTTTTTGGGAATGAAAAGAACTCCCCCACTCATCCTGCCCCCAAACCCGAACTTCAGGAAAATGGTCAATGTAACAACCTTCAACGGCAGATAAACATGCTGCGGAAACTATCGTGGTATTTCCCTCTTGTTCATGGCAGGGAAAATCCCGACATTCATTTTCTCGAATTGCCTACTTCCTGTGGCTGAGGAAACACTCCCAAAGACACAGTGTGGCTTTAAACCTTCCAGAGGAACCACTTACATGGTCCTGGTTGTCAGATAAATCCAATAATGTCAAGACCAACACCATTGTGTTCTTTGGCCAATCAAAATGTTTGACTCATAATCGTAAAGCTCAGTGAATTGTTCTCCAAAAATCTGGACACCCAAGAAAATGATTACAATTCTGCAACTGCTTCATGATGATACGTCTGCAATTGTCTTGAATGGGAGATCTGAAACAGAGGCCTTCAAAATCCGACCTGGGGCCAAGTGAGGCTGTGTAATAGCTCCCATATTATTTACAATCAACCCCGATGGTGGCTAATCACTTCAAAGAGCAACTATCTTCGGTGTCAGTATTAACTACCATCTTGATGAAAAGCATTTTAATCTCAGTCGCCTCAGTGCCAAAACTAAATAGACCACCACACACGTACATTATCCCCATTGTGCAGATGACTGCAGTGTCATTGCCCACTCTGCACTGAATTTGCAAACCATTCTTGATCTCTTCAATTCTGCAGATAAAAAAAACTCATCCTGTCCTTGTATACTGCCAAAACAAAACTTGCACATCAGCCCAGAACTAGCCAGTCAAATATTCCACCACCTGTATATGTTGAAGGAGAGACTCTGGAATATACTGAGAGCTCTCCATACCTCGGCAGCCACCCCTTCTCAAAAGGTCACGGTTGACAAGGAGACCCAACACCTGATTAGTTGCACCAGCTCAGCCTTCGACAAACTACAGTCATGGGCGCTTGACACAAAGTCAACAGGAGTCAGTGTGTACAAAATGATAGTCATCACCACACTCCTGTACTACAGTGAGATCTGGACTGTGTATCAGTCACACACAAGTGCCAGAGAAAGTCCATTGATTCCTCTGGATTCAATGGGAGGAAGTCTCACAACACCACATTAAAGTCCAACAGGTTTATTTGGTAGCAAAAGCCACCAGTTTTTGCTACCAAATAAACCTGTTGGACTTTAACCTGGTGTTGTGAGACTTCTTACTGTGTTTACCCCAGTCCAACGCCTGCATCTCCACTTCAATGGGAGGACCATTGAACAAATGTTAATGTCCTTCTTGAAGCCAACTCCTCGAGCATTCAGGCAAAACTGAAAATGAACTTCAACCGACTGGACACTGTGTTTAGAAGACCGAAACCCCATCTCCCACACCAAATCCTGTTCTCCCCATTTTCAAATAACCAATGTTCAATGGGAGGACAAAGATACTCAAATTCTCCTTGAAGCTCAGCAGTGTTGACCTGAATAACCAGGAGAAGCTTGCTGCCAGTCACTCAGAATGGCAACAACTTGTCCATCAAGCTACATCATGCTTTGAATCCCAATGTCTTAATAATGAGGCAGCACGGTGACAGAGAAGGAAAGAAAAGGAAGCAAATCCTGCACTCTGGATCCCATTCTCTCATGGGACATCCTGCTCCATTTATCGAGGATCGACCTGTTCATTTACATCAAGACTAATAGCAGAAACTTCCAACCCTGCGTAGATGTGTTCCTTGAATCGAGGGACAGCTGACAGCAGTGACGCTTTTAAGAAGTATTTCCTGCCTATAAAACACTTTTGGGATGTCCTGTGGTTGTGAAACATGCAATATGAACACAAGTCTTTCTCTCTCAACATCTGGAGCACTGACATTCCGCAGATGCTCCAGTATGTGATATCCAGGTCCTACCTATTCTTCTACCCAACTAACGTCGATATCAAATTGATTAAAATACAGTTATATCCACTCCCCTCAAAGCTCATTTAACTCATTACCCTTAATAAGCTCTAACACTTGTTGCAATCCTAGATCTCCAACTCTTGTTGCAACCCTAGATCTTTAATTATGTGACACTTGTGCCACAACAGCAGGAGCCAAGTGATTAATACAGACTAAATTGGAAGTTTGACATTCAAACATCACAGCAAGTAGGCATAAATTTTCAAAATGTAAGATTCACAAATTGCCATTTGGAGCTATCACAATCCTATCTTGATGTTTTGCAACAATAGAATCCCTACAGTGCAGGTGGCCATTCTGCCCATCGAGTCTGCAACAACTCTCCAAGAGAGCATCTTACCCAGGCCCCCACCCCACACATGCCCTAACTCCATGCATTTACCATGGCTAATCCACCTAACCTACACGTCTTTGAACACTAAGGGGCAATTTAGCATGGTCAACCTACCTAACTTGCACATCTATGGAGTGTGGAAAGAAACGAGCACCTGGAGGAAACCCATGCAGACACGGGGAGAACGTGCAGACTCCGCACAGACAGTCACCCAAGGCTGGAATCGAACTTGGGTCTTTGACATTGTGAGGCAACAGTGCTAAGCACTGTGCCACCATTCCACCCTCAGTGGCCTTGTAAAGTAAAGTTTAAAATGTATTTATTAGTCACAAGTAGGCTTACATTAACACTGCAATGAGGTTACTGTGAAAATCCTCAAGTCGCCACACTCCGGCACCTGTTCAGGTACACTGAGGGAGAATTTAGCATGGCCAATGCACCTAACCAGCACGTCTTTTGGACTGTGGGAGGAAACCGGAGCACCCGGAGGAAACCCACGCAGACACAGGGAGAACGTGCAAACTCTGCACAGACAGTGACCCAAGCCAGGAATTGAACCCGGGTCCCCTGGCGCTGTGAGGCAGCAGTGCTAACCACTGTAACACCCAACCTCATGACATGAAACTTACTTTCCCTCCTGGTGCAGACTGCATTGAACTTGCGTTCACCAAGTCCGCTACTTATTACAATGTCTGGGACTTAAAGAGGAGATAGCAGGGCATCTGGATAGAAATGGTTCGATCAATCAGACGCAGCATGGATTCATGAGGGGAAAGCCGTGCTTGACGAACATGTTGGATTTTTATGAAGATGTGACTAGGGCGGTTGATGGAGGAGAACCGGTGGATGCGGTGTTTTTGGATTTCCAAAAGGCGTTTGATAAGGTGCCCCATAAAAGGCTGCTGAAGAAGATTCGGGCACACGGAGTTGGGGGTAGTGTGTTAAAGTGGATTGGGGACTGGCTGTCCGACAGGAAGCAAAGAGTCGGAATAAATGGGTGTTTTTCCGGTTGGAGGAAGGTAACTAGTGGCGTGCCGCAGGGATCGGTACTCGGGCCGCAACTGTTTACCATTTATATAGATGATCTGGAGGAGGGGACGGAGTGTAGGGTAACGAAGTTTGCAGACGACACAAAGATAAGTGGAAAAGTGAATCGTGTGGAGGACGGAGAAGATCTGCAGAGAGATTTGGTCAGGCTGAGTGAGTGGGCGAGGATATGGCAAATGGAGTATAACGTTGAGAAATGCGAGGTTATACACTTTGGAGGAAATAATAACAAATGGGATTACTATCTCAATGGAAACAAATTAAAACATGCTACCGTGCAAAGGGACCTGGGGGTCCTTGTGCATGAGACGCAAAAGCCCAGTCTGCAGGTACAACAGGTGATCAAGAAGGCAAATGGGATGTTGGCCTATATTGCGAGGGGGATAGAATATAAAAGCAGGGATGTCTTGATGCACCTGTACAGGGCATTGGTGAGGCCGCAGCTGGAATACTGTGTGCAGTATTGGTCCCCTTATATGAGGAAGGATATATTGGCATTGGAGGGAGTGCAGAGAAGGTTCACCAGGTTGATACCGGAGATGAGGGGTTTGGATTATGAGGAGAGGCTGAGGAGATTGGGTTTGTACTCGTTGGAGTTTAGAAGGATGAGGGGGGATCTCATGGAGACTTATAAGATAATGCGGGGGCTGGATAGGGTGGAGGCGGAGAGATTCTTTCCACTTAGTAAGGAAGTTAAAACTAGAGGACACAGCCTCAAAATAAAGGGGGGTCGGTTTAAGACAGAGTTGAGGAGGAACTTCTTCTCCCAGAGGGTGGTGAATCTCTGGAATTCTCTGCCCACTGAGGTGGTGGAGGCTACCTCGCTGAATATGTTTAAAGCGCGGATGGATGGATTCCTCTTCGGTAAGGGAATTAAGGGTTATGGGGATCAGGCGGGTAAGTGGTACTGATCCACGTCAGATCAGCCATGATCTTATTGAATGGCGGGGCAGGCTCGAGGGGCTAGATGGCCTACTCCTGCTCCTATTTCTTATGTTCTTATGTTCTTATGTATGATAATTGGTTGCCTTACAGCACCAACAGGACCATTTTCCACTGTCACTGATGTGCTGATCAGTAAATCTGCTTTGTGAACTTGGATTCAGTTGCTCCACAGCTGAATGAATGAAATGTTCCTGTTTCAAACAGTTAAATGGTGATTTACGTGAGATGAGGGTTATTAATGGTGCATTGCAATTAGGAACATAGACACAGTAGGAAACTAGCCAGCTCCTCCAGTCTATTCCACCATTCGATGGAATCATGCTTGAACTCCACCTCAAATGCAGACACGGGGAGAACATGCAGACTCCACACAGACAGTCACCCAAGGCTGGAATCGATCACCTGTGATTCATATCCTATTGATTGCCCTAATAACAACCTACCAATTTCAGGCTTCAAAATTCCCATTGACCCATAGCCTTTTCGGGTGTAGAGTTCCACGTTCCCATGAACCTTTGTGTGAAAAATGTGTCTCCTGATTTTGCTCCTGAATGGCCTGCTTCTAAGTTGAGAATAATACCCTCTTCCTGAAGTACAGAGCGAGACTGCGGATAGTTGGGAACCTGTCTCAGGGGCAGGGAATTCAGATGGTGTTCGTAAAGCAGAAGTGGAAATTTGGGAAGCATTTTCTGATCAGGGCCAGTGTGACTCCTGGACTCGTTTCGATCGCCTCAGGGGGTCGGAGAGGAATTTCCCAGATTTTTTTTCCCCATATTGGCCCTGGGGTTTTCACTCTGGGTTTTTGCCTCTCCCTGGAGATCACATGGTCTGGAATGGGGGGGTGGGGGTGAGTTAATAGGTTGTGATGAACAAAGCATCGTAGCTGTGAGGGACAGCTCGGTGGATAGGATATTAGGATGTAGATAGGCTGGAAAATTGGGCGGGGATCCTGGATTCAGGATTCAATCCTGGACCGGGGAGCGGCGTGGGCTTGGAGGGCCGAAGGGCCTGTTCCTGTGCTGTATTGTTCTTTGTTCTTTGTTCCTCTGGATTTTCCTTGCTGACAGAAATAATTTACCAGTGTTTATCTTATTGAGGTTTCTTTATTGTTTTAAATGCTTTGATTGGTAAGCCTTCAATCATATAAACTCAAGGGAATGCAAACTAACTTCATCAAACCTGCCCTCAGAATTTATCCCTTTAAGTTCTGCTATTATTCTGGTGAATCCAAGGCTCATATCTCTTTCCTAGGGATTGGGTGCCCAAAACTGCATTCCAATTAAAGTTTGAATATGGCTTGAAGACTGGAGCATCACGGTAGTTAGCACTGCTGCCTCACAGCGCCATGGACCCAAGTTCAATTCTGGCCATGGGCCACTGTCTGTGTGGAGTGTACACGCTCTCCCTGTGTCTGCGTGGGTTTCCTCCAAGTGCTCCAGTTTTCATAGAAAGCCACAGCACAAACAGGCCCTTCGGCCCACAAGTTGCGCCGATCACATCCCCACCTCTAGGCCTATCTATAGCCCTCAATCCCATTAAATCCCATGTACTCATCCAGAAGTCTCTTAAAAGACCCCAACGAGTTTGCCTCCACCACCACCGACGTCAGCCGATTCCACTCACCCACCACCCTCTGAGTGAAAAACTTACCCCTGACATCTCCTCTGTACCTACCCCCCAGCACCTTAAACCTGTGTCCTCTCGTAGCAACCATTTCAGCCCTTGGAAATAGCCTCCGAGAGTCTACCCTATCCAGACCTCTCAACATCTTGTAAACCTCTATCAGGTCACCTCTCATCCTTCGTCTCTCCAGGGAGAAGAGACCAAGCTCCCTCAACCTATCCTCCATACGGCAAAGATGTGCGGGTTAGGTGGACTGGCCATGGTAAATTGCTCTTTAATGTCCCAAGATGTGTAGATTAGATGGATTAGCCATGGTAAATGTGTGGGGTTACAGGGATAGGGCAGGGGAGAGCGTCTGGGTAAAATATATTGCCAGAGAGTTGGTTCAAACTCGATGGGCCGAATGGCCTCCTTCTACACTGTAGGGATTCTATCATTCCTAATTTTTAAATTCCAACCTGTCTGAGATAAAGGCCAACATGGTGGTAGTCTTTTTGATACTTATTTGTGCCAATGGACTAGCTGTTAGTGATTTGTATCAATGAAAATATAAATCCTCCACAGCTCCTGGTCTCTTGCCATTGAGAAAATATTGCAATTTCTTTTTCTCAGATCCAAAGTGAAAGACCTCACATTTCCCAACATGGAACTCCATCTGCCATATGTTTGCCCACTCACTCTGCCTGTACCCCGCTGTTCAATCCTGTTCCCAACCACACAACTTATGGAGCATGCTAATTTAGTTCACCTGCCACTTGGCTATATAACTCCCTGTTAATCTCGATAGAGAAAGCTAGATAAGTATATAAGGAATGCAAAGGATACTGGTAGGGTCTGATGAAGTAAAAAGAGTAGGATGAGGCTGATGTGGAACACAAACACCGCTCTCTCTAATTTTCGCGAACAAACTATAACCTCTCCAGCCTGGAAACCTATAGTTTCAGAACCAGTTTCCAAACTTTTTTGTCCAGACCCAAGCAACTCAAGATATTGTTTTCATATGGTCTTTTAAGAGTGAAAACATGGAAGACACAGTATTTGGATAAGTGAAGCCATTTTTAATGCTGCTTTATACATTTTATCATTGTTTTATGCTTCAGGTAAAGACAGTGTTTTTGGGTTCATGTACTTGTGACCAGACATTCTATAAATCCAGAAAATTCCAAAATCCAGAAATGACTTGGTCCCAGGCATTCGGGAGTGGAGAGGTTACGGTGTATTCTATCATCCTGTGTAACTAATCCTTCATTTGTTATTACAGATAGGGAAAAGCTGAAGCACGTGTACAGATCCTGAGGGAAAAGCACTGGACACATTCAGGCAATCAGAGACTGAACCCTTTATTCTGTCTCCTGCCTCCCAACCAATTACTGACCACTGTCACATGTCAACCCTGAATTCCCTGTGCTCTCATTTCTGCTGCTAAGCTCTTGCATGGAATCTTATCAAATGCCTTTTGGAAGTCCATTCGGACAACATCCATCGGCACAACCCTTTCCAGCCTGCCAGTGTCCTCTTCAAATAAATTCAACCAGATTGGTCAGACATAAGCTATTCTGACTCCTTTGATCAACTGATACTTGTCCAAGTGCTCAGTCACTCTGTCTGTGGTGATAGATTTTAGTAACTTCCTAACAATTGATATTAAACTGACAGATTGCTGATTTACTTGTCATTTCTCAGGGTGAATTAATGTTTTATGAAATTGTCTGCAGGAAAATTGTGACCAACTTCTAGTTTGATTGATAGCTGTTAAAATCTACAGACAAGAGAGAAACAACTGTTTCTTTCCAAAAGAAAAAAAAATCTAACCCGGATTTCTTAGTTTTAGTCCTCAAATCGATCCTCGCTGAATACCCTTTATTTTGTCTTTGTTAAGTTGTGATTTGGAGTCATTCTGTAGCCTTTTATACCATTTATATCGGCTTTTGTGACTATTATTCTCTCTGATCATACATTATCTTATCCAGCAGACCATTTGTTTCTTATACTTTGCCAAATTTTCACCATTCAGCCAACTGTGGCCTGTTACCTCATCTGTAAACAACAAAGACCACTCGGCCCATTTTAGTTTGGCACAACATTCAATTGTTTCCTAAATGATTCCAGGGATTTCACCTAATTATTCTACTAGAAAGTCCATACTCTGTGTTGGTCAGTCATTCATTGAAGAATATCCTAACATCAATGTCAAATATGCTGTTTGCTACTTTGAACCTGTGCCTCCTTGTCCTATCTCACAGCTTAACTTGGGTAACTAACTTAATCTATCTTTTGCATGCAGTTCACTATGTTATCTACCAGTATAAAGTCACCTCTTGTGGTTTTTCTCTGCTTTGCTCCAAAGCTCAGATGTCTCCTTTGTGTCTTGGTGATCAGAATTGGGCACAATACTCAATGTGTGATCTGTATCATGCAGTTTTGAGTAAAGCTTCCTCTGACTTGTTTTGCTGTGCTGGTTGATGCTCCATTGTGGTTAGACGTGTTAGCCATAGCATCTCCTAAAATGCCTCCATCTCTTTTAACTTTACCCTTTCAATGGCATTCAATGAGTACTAAATATTATTTCCACCCTCTATGCATTACTTTACACTTATCTGTGTTACAAATACAATGTTTTATAAGATCATTATGATTGGGGACTGTCTTCAATTTAGGGTAAAGTGGAGAAATGAAAGGGGTCGTATGACCTGCTCGGAATTCTGGTGATGTGGAGATGCCGGCGTTGGACTGGATAAGCACAGTAAGCAGTCTCACAGCACCAGGTTAAAGTCCAACAGGTTTATTTGATAGCACAAGCTTTCGGAGCACTGCCCCTTCATCAGGTGAGTGGGAGTTGTGTTCACAAACAGGGCATATATAGGCACAAACTCAATTTACAAGATAATGGTTGGAATGCGAGTCTTTACAGGTAATCAAGCCTTAAAAGGTACAGACAATGTGAGTGGAGAGAGGGTTAAGCACAGGTTAAAGAGATGTGTATTGTCTCCAGCCAGGACAGTTGGTGAGATTTTGCAAGCTCAGGCAAGTCGTGGGGGTTACAGATAGTGTGACGTGGACCCAAGATCCCGGTTGAGTCCGTCCTCATGTGTGCGGAACTTGGCTATCAATTTCACTAACTGTCCTAGCTGGAGACAATACACACCACTTTAACCTGTGCTTAACACTCTCTCCACTCATATTGTCTGTACCTTTAAGACTTGATTACTAGGAGTGAGGCATGGGCAACTTAAAGCCAACAAAAGCATCTGAGCAGCTTCCACCTCAGATGAATATTGGGCAACTCCTAGTAAGGCAGTCTGGAATATGGAAGTACATCAGCATGCAGGGATCCCCAAAATGTTTGCCCTCTTGAATCAGCGGCCACTCATAGGCTGCGTCCTGTGAACCGAATGAATGATGAAAAAAAATTTGCCACTCAAGTGGATAGAGCCGTGAAGAAGGCCTATAGTGTGTTAGCATTTATTAACAGGGGGTTTGAGTTTAAGAGCCGTGGGGTTATGCTGCAACTGTACAGGACCTTGGTGAGACCACATTTGGGATATTGTGTGCAGTTCTGGTCACCTCACTATAAGAAGGATGTGGAAGCATTGGAAAGAGTGCAAAGGAGATTTATCAGGATGCTGCCTGGTTTGGAGGGTAGGTCTTATGAGGAAAGGTTGAGGGAGCTGGGGCTTTTCTCTTTAGAGCGGAGGAGGATGAGAGGCAACTTAATAGAGGTTTATAAGATGATGAGGGGGATAGATAGAGTGGACGTTCAGAGACTATTTCCTCGGGTGGATGTAGCTATTACTAGGGGGCATAACTATAAGGTTCATGGTGGGAGATTCAGGAAGGATGTCCGAGGAAGGTTCTTTACTCAGAGAGTGGTTGGGTGTGGAATGGACTGCCTGCTGTGATAGTGGAGTCGGACACTTTAGGAACTTTCAAGCAGTTATTGGATAGGCACATGGAGCACACCAGAATGATAGGGAGTGGGATAGCTTGATCTTGGTTTCGGACAAAGCTCGGCACAACATCGAGGGCCGAAGGTCCTTTTCTGGGCTGTGCTGTACTATGTATAACCTCATTGACTCAGTCTCAGTCTGCCAAAATCCAAGAGAGAGAGCGCTGCAATTTAGAGTCAGCAAGTCTCTATTGTTCACCATGCAAGAATGTGGTGAGACCTCATGTTAGATCGAAGAGACCGTGTTCGTGAGCATTTAAATGAGACTGAAAGATTCACCCAACTTTGGCTAGAGTAACCCTGATCATAAAAGCCAATTTGGGTTGTCCAGAAGTTATCCAGCTGGAAGAGGAAAGGAAGGGAAGCAAGCCCTCAAAAGCTAAGGATCACATTGTACTGGTTCCAGGAGAATGGAGTGTCTTCTTAAGGATATGGTAAAGTATGACAGTGGAGGAAAATTTTGAGTCGTGTTAATACATTCATAAAGGAATTTTTCTGTAATTTAGGGTATAAATTGTCCACTAAATAGTTTTAGTCAATGTTGCATTTAGGTTACTTCTTATAGTAAAAGTCTTAAAACTTGAAACCTTTTTGTGCAATTCCTTTAAGTTAAGCATAACTGCAAATTCAATTTTACTTTTTAAAGTTATTGGTCTCTAAGGGGATCATAAAACTAGTTTTAAATGTTATCTTCTGCTTTCCCTCCCAGTTGCATATTTTCTCCAATTAATTTTGTAGTTGAGAATACTCTTATGTTTGGTACCATCCATACGTTTGACCAACTAACTTTGATTTTCTGAATTGGTGTTGGCAATATAAATGCGACGCAATAAGGTCCCCTTTCATTGTCCAAGGAATGCCTCACTCACATCTTCCCCACTTGCTGTGGTTTTCTACCCTTCCACTCATGTTTTAACCTATCTCCAAGTGTCCTCATGCATCCATTTTATGAGTCTTCATTGGGAACTTCATCAAATGTTATTTGGAAGTCTGAGTCGATCGAGCACTTTCAATCATCAATGTATAATGTTGTTGCCTATTTTGACCCTCAGTGACATCACCCAATTCTGACCTTGGCATCCTCTGTCAGTGGAGAGTCGGTGCAGACCCAATGGGCCAAATGGCTTCTTTCTGCACTGTAGGGACTCTATGGAGCACCAGAAAAGATGGGACTGAATTTGGGAGGTGATGGCATGTTCAAGGAGAGGCAAAGGAGGTTGGCGATAGGACGGTAGTTTGCAAGGACAGCATTCGCCATTAACATGCTATTACTTTTCCAGCCCCAACGTTTTTAATTTAAGAGCTAAAAAATGTATTCAACTGCGGTGTTGCAGATCATTGGATGTATATTTGGGTGGAAGGAGCATTCTATTGTTTTCTGTTTGTAACATATTCCCTTCAACACCAAAAACTGGATCCCATACCAAAGCCTCAGTTGTGGAGGAGACAAAACAAATAGGTGGATGGAAAGCTCTCACCCTTTTCTTTCAATCTCTTTCTCTCGCAACTTATAGAAAAAGATCTTTCACTGGAAAGACGGAGGCTGAGGTGTGACCTAATAGATGTCTACAAAATTGAGAGGCAAAGATAGGGTACATAGTCAGAGGCTTTTTCCCAGGGTGAAAAGATCAACCACAAGAAGGCACAGGTTCAAGGTGAGAGGGGGTAGGTTTAGGGGAGATGTGTGGGGAATGTTTTTCCACACAGAGGGTGGTGGGTGCCTGGAACGTGCTGCCAGTGGAAATGGTGGAAGCAGGCACATTAGCAACATTCAAGATGTATCATGATAGACACATGAACGGGAGGCGAACGAGGGATAGAAACGTTGTATTGGCACAGGTTTGGAGGGCCAAAGGGCCTATTTCTGTGCTGTGTTGTTCTTTGTTCTGATGTAGGAATGAAATTGAGTGGAACAGGCATACATAAAGTGTTGCCAGCTGTTTGTCAAACACGTTATATATAGAAAACTCTTTACAGAAAGAACATGAGAAAATAATGGACCCTTGAAGCTACTTCTCAATTATTCTGTACGGCAACAATCTTTATCTGAAGCTGAATTAATAAATTAATATTGCTGTACAATAAGGCCTCTTTGCTCAAGCTTCTAAATGATTCCAACATTTCCTGAATTTGGTGCTCCTGTTCTGGATATTTAGTATAATTAACAGCTGATGTAGGTTAGTGATAACCTGTTTGTAATTTTATTTTTGATATCACCTCCTAGTGTTACTATATTCATGTTGGAAAACTCTTTAGGATGACACTCAGTCTCACACTCAATCCAGTACTAATGACAGCTGTAATGCCTGTTGACTAACTGAAAGGGCAGGTAACAATGTTCTTATTGTCCTCTGTATCACTTAGAAACATGTCACAAAGATTCGCATTTAAAAGCTATATTTGAATTGCATCCACACGATTCTGAATCTGAAGATGAGAAATTTTATGGACTGGAACCTTGCAAAATGTAATCAAGGCTGAGAAAACATCACCAGTCAGCTATGGGAAGACTTCACCAGAGCGAGGAAATAGTCAACAATCAGGACAATATGGATCTATAAGGAGCAGAAAGTGAACGCATTTGATAGCTAGCCAGTCACGCAAGGACCCTTGAGCCTACAATGCCCTTGCTGCCCATTGTCAATAAAACCAATCCATCAACCAACTGAGGCACAACCACTGGATGAAGTGATCAAATAATAGAACAATGTAATCCTCCCATACTCCAAAGATGTGTGGGTTAGGTTGATTGGCCATGCTCAATTGTCCCTTAGTGTTGGGGAGATTAGCAGGATAAATACCTGGGATTACAGGGATAGGGCCTGGGTGAGAATGTTGTCAGTGCAGGCTCGATGGGCCAAATAGCCTCTTTCTGCACTGTAGTGATTCTATGATTTGATATGAAAAAGGATACCTACTTCATAGTCTCTTAGTCCCAACCTCATTATAGAAGCTTGGGAATTATAAATCAAACTTAAAAGGTAGTAATACCTGAGTTATAATGCTATCTGGATTTTGCAACCTTTAGTTATTCGACAAAAGTGACAACATCGATAACCACAGCCACGCAGGTTCATTTCTAGAAGAGTAGAGTTCAAAACTAGGGAGATTTTGCTGGACTCATTTGGAACCCTGGTTGGGCAAAACTTGGGGTAATGTGCAGTTTGGTCTCCATATGAGGAACCAGTGCAGAAAATACAATGGGAATGATATCAAAATGCACCAAGAATGATACCAGAACCACAAACCACCAGGAAAACTGAACAGAATTGAGGTTCTTTTGGAAAATTGAGATGTGACCTTAAAAGTGATGAAGGAATTCCTTAATGTTACAGAACAGTACATTTGTGGATCTATTTTGTGTCCCGTGTCCATTTGATCGGGGGGGTTCATAAATTCTCAAATAAAAGCAAAGTGCTGGAAAAGCTCAGCAGGTCTGGCAGCATCTGTGAAGAGAGAAACAGAGTTAACGTTTTGAGTACAAATTGAATTTTCTTAGAAACCACAGACCTTAACAAGAGTCAGATTGGACTCAAAGTGTTAACAAAAACAAAAGATGCTGGAAAATCTCAGCAGGTCTGACAGCATCTGTGGAGAGAGAATAGAGCCAATGTTTCAAGTCTGGATGACTCGTCTCTATTCTCTCTCCACAGATGCTATCAGACCTGTTGAGATTTTCCATTATTTTCTGCTCAAATAGAAGACGATTGGGGAATCAGTTAACGAGAGTTGCTGTGTAATCTTAAGGATTGCAGAATGTCACGGATAGAGATTACTTTTGAACTTTAATTTGAGTTCGGTTGGAATAGTGTAGGAAGCCAAAATCAGAAAGATCAGAGTGTAAACATTTTTGTGTTAAGTCATTGGTTCGGGGCACAGTTCATGTCAATGTAACTCTAGTCACCGAGTTCACTGAAGTCTGGGGTGCAGTTAGAGGCCCTTTCATGTGTGTCTTAGTATAGAATCAGAGGTTTACAGCCTGGAAACAGGCCCATCGGCCCAACTTGTCCATGCCGTCTGGTTTTTACCACTAAGCTAGTCCCACTTGCCTGCATTTGGCTCATATCCCTCTATCCCATCTTACCCATGTAACTGTCTCAATGTTTTTTTAAAAAGACAAAATTGTACCCATCTCCACTACTACCTCTGGCAGCTTGTTCCAGACATTCACCACCCTCTGAGTGAAAGAATTGCCCCTCTGAACCTTTTTGTATCCCTCCCCTCTCACATTAAACCTATGCCCTCTAGTTTTAGACTCCCCTACCTTTGGGAAAAGGTGTTAACTATCTACCTGATCTATGCCCCTCATTATTTTATGGAGCTCTACAAGATCACCCCTAAGCCTCCTACGCTCCAGAGAAAAAAGTCCCAGTCTATTCAGCCTCTCCTTATAACTCAAACTCAAGTCCCGGTAGCATCCTAGTAAATATTTTATGCACTCTTTCTAGTTTAATAATATCCTTTCTATAATAGAGTGACCAGAACTGTACACAGTATTCCAAGTGTGGCCTGACCAATGTCTTGTACAACTTCAACAAGATGTCCCAACTTCTGTATTCACTGTTCTGACCAATGAAACCAAGCATGCTGAATGCCTTCTTCATCACCCTGTCCACCTGTGACTGCACTTTTTCAAGGAGCTATCAACCTGTACCCCTAGATCTCTTTGTTCTATAACTCTCCCCAAAGCCCCACCATTAACTGAGTAGGTCCTGCTCCGATTCGATCTACCAAAATGCATCACCTTGCATTTATCTAAATTAAACTCCATCTGCCATTCACGGCCCAATTGATGAAGATCCTGTTGCAATTCCCTCTATGCCACGACTCCTGGTGTCATCTGCAAACTTACTAACCATGCCTCCTAGCTTGTCATCCAAATCATTAATATAAATAACAAATAACAGTGGGCCCAGCACCGATCCCCAAGGCATACTGCTGGTCACAGGCCTCCAGTTTAAAAACCAACTCTCTGTCTTCTGTCATCATGCCAATTTTGTATCCAATTGGCTACCTCACCCTGCATCCTGTGTGATTTAACCTTGTGGAACAACCTACCATGCGGTACCTTGTTAATGGCCTTGCTAAAGTCCATGTAGATAATGTTGACTGCACTGCCCTCATCTACCTTCTTGGTTACCGCTTCAAAAAACTCAATCAAATTCATAAGACATGATTTTCCACTCACAAAGCCATGCTGACTGTCCCTAATCAGTCGCTGCCTCTCTAAATACCTGTAGATCCTATCTCTCAGAATATCTTCTAACAACTTACCCACATCAGACGTTAGGCTCACCTGTCTGTAGTTCCCAGGCTTTTCACTGCAGCCCTTCTTAAACAAAAGGCACAACATTTGCCAGCCTCCAAACTTCAGGCACCTCACCCTTCGTTGTCAATGATTCAAATATCTCTGCTAGGGGACCCACAATTTCGTCCCTAGCCTCCCACAACGTCCTGGGGATTTATCTACCTTGATGTGCTTTAAGACTTCCAGCACCTCCTTCTCTGTACTATGTACACTCCTCAAGACATCACTATTTATTTCCCCAAATTCCATGCCTTTCTCAACAATAAATACCGATGAAAAATATTCATTTAGGATCTCACCCATCTCTTGTGGATCCGCACATAGATTACCTTATTGATCCTTCAGAGGCCCTACTCTCTCCCTAGTTACCCTTCTGCCCTTTATGTATTTGTAGAAGCTCTTTGGATTCTGCTTTGCCTTATCTACCAAAGCAATTCCATGTTCTCTTTTGCCTTCCTGATTTCTCTCTTAACTCCACTCTGATAACCTCTATGCTCTTCAAGGGATCCACTTGATCCCAGCTGCCTATGCATATCATATGGCTCCTTTTTTTTGACCAGGGCCTCAATATCCTGAGTCATTCCCTACTTCTACCAGTCTTCACTCTAGAAGTAACATGCTTACCCTGAACACCGTGTTAGCACACTTTTGAAAGCCTCCCACTTACTAGATGTCCCTTTGCCTGCCAACAGACTCCCCCCAATCAACTTTTGAAAGTTCCTGTCTAATACCATCAAAATTGGCCTCATCCCAATTTAGAATTTTAACTTTTGGGCCAGAGCTATCATTCTCTATAGCTATCTTAAAACTGATGGAATTATGGTCACTGGTCTCAAAGTGGTCCCTCACTAACACTTCTGTCACCTGCCCCTCCTTATTTCCCAGGAGGAGGTCAAGTTTTACCCCTCTCTATGTGCTGAATGGATCCAGACCGGATAGCTTCCCAGGATGTCTGTAGATGTAATAAAGTTTAAATTAGGAAGCTAATTGCTGTGGTCCGCTGATGATTTGAAGAATTTTAAGGAAACTCTCTTTTGCTGTCAGAAACTAGGGTAGTGAAAGTAATTGGAATTCTGAGATGATCTCAGTATCTAATAGAAGATTATACACGCCTCGGCTTCCTTTAGATTACACTCCATCGCTGGTGTAGGCCCTTTTTAATGTTGCATTGTGTGTTCATTTTCCTGTTTTATAAAGTTGCTGAGTTGATGTTGGTTAAGGGGATTGCTAATAGCCACGGCATTGGGAAATGCCAGTCTTTAACCGTGTTTGTTTTATTTTTTTACAAAAGGGCTAAATAGGAGAAATGGTTTGAAAGCTCCACAAACGGTAAAACGACTTGCTTTGGACAACAGCCTGCATGAACAATGTGTCAAGTGATGTTTGCGTTGAAGCCTGTCTAGATATTAACTTCCTTGTTGAGAAAAGGAAGTGTTAATTAAGTGACACAGGACTCCTTTCAGGCAGAATGATCGCCTTGTTTGGCTGCTTCATTAGTTGCATCGTGTGTATCAGGACATGACAGCAGGACCAGAGACCAGATGAGGGTAGAAGTCGTATTGTGACCAGACAACAACACATGGAAACTAAATAAAAG
This sequence comes from Mustelus asterias, assembly GCF_964213995.1. Taxonomy (NCBI): domain Eukaryota; kingdom Metazoa; phylum Chordata; class Chondrichthyes; order Carcharhiniformes; family Triakidae; genus Mustelus; species Mustelus asterias. Next base: position 60,798 of record NW_027591999.1, read on the forward strand.
AACATGTAATGTGATTTAAGTACCATGACGAAATTCTATTAAAGGCAGCATGGTTACCGAGACACGAAAGAAATCAAATCTCTAAAGAGATGTATTTCTCCCAGCAATGAGTACACCAGCCATCTGGCTCGGAGTCTGGCCTTACAACCACTATAGAAAAAACTCTAGTCTGTAAATAATGACATTACTCCTCAGGGAACTTACTGTAGTCAAAACTGTATATCTAAGAAATCCCCAAAGATGAGAAGGACCAAAACGTCTGGACACCTTTTGCAAAATGTATATCTAGGTTAGATTTTTAACGTTCTGACAATATTCGTTCACTTCCGCTGTGATTTTTGAGTGCATTAATTTATTTCAGTTTTCCCCAGTAGCTGCACAATAGAAGATTGAAATAAGTGTTCAGTGTGATTATTACACCTTTGTATTTTTTTATTTATTTAATCGCAAAAGAAACGGCCGAAGTAAGTTGACTGAAGTGAAGTTGTAAGGGGTCACAGTATTGCCAATTGACTGCACAATGCTTATTTAATGGAAGCAGGAGCACTGGGAAAGTATTATTGTCTGCAAATTCCCTCTTTCCTACTCCGGGACTGACAATAATGTGCATGCGATTTAATTCAGCAAATAGGCACAGATCAACCCCTTAAATATTCCCGTAAAGCATCTCAATGTGTGTCACCTTTATAAACAAGTGTAGGTTATGTAAATTTCAATACTTCACATATGTGTTTCTCAGATTGGGCTAAAAATCCATTCGTTTTATCCCAGCTCGCCATATGTGAAGTAGAAGGGCGGCTCGGTTATTCTTTTCATTTCAGGGATTTACGGGAGTGCATTAGGTTTTTATGATCTGGAGAACAGATTGTAATCCAGTGTTACTCGAGATCAGCACAAGCGATGGCACAAGTCCGGCCGGGCAGTTCGCAGTCCTTGAGCCCAGGAAATCGATGGGTTTCCATTATCAGGTTCGGGTGGGTCACTGGTCTGTCAATGAGCTGTTAGAGGTGGTGCACAGAGGTGAACCTGGCCAGTCAATCGGTGCTGACAAGAGGATAATATGCTGACAGCCGGTATGAACAAGTCAGGGCACAGATTTGCACTTTCAGTTCCTGCCCAGAGACTTCCGAGCAAGGCCATTTACAAGGGCTGAGCGTACTCAGTCCAAGAGAGAACTGGGCAGATCGAAGGCCCACTTCAGCGTTGGCCTTCCGATCAGGAAATAAACAGCGTTTTCCAAACCAGCATCAATTATTTATATGGGTTGGCAAATCATCGGGGGTAAAAAAAAGCAAATGGATTGGTTTATCTATCGTTTTACTCCAAACCTGTTCATTTCTGGTGATGTAATTGTGAAATGTACTGCATTATCCCAAACCTCCATAGATTATAAACACTTCTCTCTCTTTTTTTTACCCATTTTCTGCACACATTCCATTACACATTGAAATTCCGTGAATAATTTACTTACTTTGCTGGATTACATCTCCAATTTATCTTGCACCATGGTCCTGAATTACATTTCAATTCAACATCACCGGGACAGCACTGAAGGTCAGCTGTCTAAATTCACTTCAACTCTTTCCGAGGCTGGCGCCCGATTAGACTGTTTTTATTTAAAGACTATTTGCAGTTTTAAAAAAATATATTTGACTTTTAGAAATAATTCTGGTTAAAGGTCTGCTTGACGTCGGTTACTTAAAATCGCCGCCTAATATTAAATTGTTATATTTACTTAATCCGGAGTCACAAGCAAATGGCATGTTCAATGTAGTTCATGTTTCGCATATGTTAGGGTGTTGTTATTAGGATCATTATAATGGATTTTAGCACAAGGATTGTGCAGGGCTAACTAACTGCTATTTAAATATGTTAACTTCCGCTAGAATTAAATGGATTGGTGTCTGAAAATTTGGCTTTAATGCTTTCTGTCTCATTCTGCTTTTAATCTACCAATCGTGGTCACAGGGACTGCAGGGAATTCAGGTTAATATGTTGACAGATTTAACAATCCAGGGTCATGTTGCACAACACGCATCACTGGCTTGGTTGAGTGCAACCCCCTGACAGGTTCTAATCATCCAGTGCCCTAAAGGCAGAGGTACAGATAGGATTTTAATTACTGCATTAAAGACAATTTTGCCAGTACAAAATTGAGACATAATTAAGGCTCAGAAATTTAATAATTGTCTTAACTAATTGGGCAGACAAGTATTTCTCCAGCAATTGTTAAACCCTGGGACGATTAGATAATTAGTATTTCAAAATGACTAAATTGTGCTCTTGATTACAAATTACAGGCGAGGGGCAGGACATCGACCGTGTCTCCACAAGTGAATTAAATGAAAGATTAGGTTTTTGTTACGAGGAATGTCTGCGTTTCACCAGTGACATCAGTTCAAGTACATTCAATGAGAGTCAATTCTTATTACAAGTATCGGTGCAAGAATGCTAGTAGTGGGCTAAATATATTGACATTTGTGGTTTGTCGGTGTTTTCTGATGCACTAAATTCGGGTAAAATAAATAATAAACACACGAAGTGTTGAAACGTACTCACTGTTTACCATTCTAATTTGCCTCAAACCGCGGTTCGCCGGGAGTGTTTGCAGTGCATGTGGGGTGGATTGGTTTGTATTAGGGGAAGCACCAATATACATTTTTTTTTTGCCTGCCCATGCCGATGACTTGATTCCGTGTCATGACAGGACTCTAACCTAGAGATAATGCGAATCAGTGCATTTAGGCTTAGATCTGGCAAATGTCTAGTATAGTTACCAACAACATCACAGCGAAAAGCGGATAAACAAACCGCTTGTTCGACTACACAATGCTGACCTTCTATTTTTATTTTCAGAGTAAATGAATTATTGCAAGAACAAATGGCTGTCTTTTTTCCACCCCCGTCACGTCAGTCAGGGAAAGTCGTTCGTTAGGTCGGATTAGATTCAGTGCAGTGAGGTGACACTTTCTTAATGCGTCTTTATATTATGGCGGGGTTTTTTTTTTAACCCTAGTGCCAACAAGCTGTACATTGTCATAATTTAAACAGTGATGGTATGGTGTAGCTGATGTTAATTCCATGGGAGTTAAGTTGATACACAGATATCCGAGCATTATAATGATAAATGAAGACCTACTCTTTTGAGGACTTCTTAAAAACCTTGCTGTGTCCTAACGTGTGCTGTGGGGAATTTTTCTGTCTCGTTCTTTCGGGTAGTACAACAATTTCCTTAGCCCGGGTTTTAAACAAGGGTAGAAATAGCAAGCTCCTTGTAACAACAGCATCCAAGTGATAACCCACGAAGGATGATGATTACTTCTGCAGATTGCGTTGTGTTAGATTCTGGCTCCGTGCAGCACCTCTGGCGAGAGACTATTATTCCCTACTAATTACTCGCTAAAGCATGCCTTTAGAAAGGGAGATAGGTGTGACAGGGTGCTGGTCAGTACACAGCTGCCCCACACAAGCCCGAGGCAAAAGCCTGACCTCCTTTTCTGTCCTTCATTTCAAGGGTGGTCAAACAAAACACGAGAGGGGGGGGGGGGGAGAGTAGAATTTACATTTTATATTTGCCAATGATGCGGGTAAAAATAAATCGTTGTGATATATGCATTTTCTTGATTGTAACGGAGAGTGCCTTATGCGAAATTACACATTCTACACAGAGTCCACTCATGTTAAATGCCAAGTCAGTTTTATTTTACACAGCGTGTTAAATAGCCACCTATTTATAATCCATCAGGCACTAGCTAGATCTATGTAAAACATATGCGGCATTTGGTGCTCGGTGGAATATTCACTTGTATATTGTATATATATATATATATGTGTGTTTGTAGTACCATCGCCATACATGTTAATTGCACAAATATCTATCCTGTGAGAAATGGGGTGTCAATTTACATCACAGCGGGGGTGCTAACTTATCATTCCAAAGCAAACCCAGTTCACCCCAGCTCTGTTTCCCCCCACCCCCAGTTATATCTTCAGCTTTGGATCCCACTTTGGCGTTTGCTACACTTTCACATGCATTCGGCCTTCCCTTTGTCAGAAGGATTCGCCAGCAGACTTGCAAATCTGCAGTCGGCCGCCAGGGGACACCCTCCATTGACACGGAAGGGACTGTGTGTGTGTGTGTATCTAAGCAATGTTTTGAGAGGGGGGGGGGGGTGGGGGGCGGAGAGAGAGATTTGCAAATGTACACACGGTGCTGGAGTTGTACAAAGTGATACGGGAGATACAAATGGCGAGCATGTTCTGGGTTATTTCTGAATTCTGTTGTAACACCTTTAGGATTGTAACAAATTCGGTTACAGTGAAACATTCCCATCTTCAACACACACACACAGTAACAAAACACATTGAATTAACCGTGTTGTGACCGAGTCTTCGCTGAAAGATTTTGGATGTGATTTGTAACCTGTTAGATGTCTTATTTTTTTTGAAAAAAAAAACACGCGAATAAATATAACGGTTCAATGTGCGTTCATCTGCCCACACGCGGCAATTCTTCCTTCAGAAACCAGTTGTCTTTAAAGGTGTTTCATTGTCCTTTCCTTGTAGGGCGAATGCAGTATCGCGATTTCGGCTGCTCCGTCAGGGAACCCCCGAGGTCTGTTTAAAAACTCACCTCCCATTCTGTGCGTGCCTGCCCGGATATTTTACTGTCACTTCTGCGCGCTGCCCAGGGGCCTAACCGCAAATAAACTGCACCTAGGGACAAAGTAAGTAACAAATATGTTTGCAACTAATTTAATGGCGACACTTATTCTGATTTGGTTTACCTGTGGTGTACAGCAAGCGAATGCAGTTCGCCTCTCGCCCGCTCTATAAACGGGGAATCAGAATGTGCTTGATTCAGAAGTGGAAATAGTCAGTTTATCCCCAACGGCAGAATTGTATTGACTTTTTTTTTGTTTTTTGTTTTAAAAAATCATAGCACCGAGTGACGGACAAACCACAAATACATTAAGCATGATTAAGGAGAGAGTTAGCAACAAGATTGATTGGTATCCCCCACCATCATCTGTTTGTGTCTACAAAGTACAAATGACACCACAGAGCTATTTTAGTTAATTCATCTCTTTGTCACATTCGGAGCTGGGAAAGACCACTGGGCCGCTACTTTTAAAAATAGCTCCTCTCTGACTTCGGGGTTTCATCCTACCTGCCTCTGTAACACACACACACACAACGCTGCACTGGGGGTATTTTCTGATCAGAGGCCGTTCAGAAAATCATTGCTGGTGTTATTGTCCTGAGCTGCTTCCGGCCTG
>NW_027592000.1:0-50000 GCF_964213995.1 Mustelus asterias
CAATCCTTTCCTCAACCTCTCTAGAACTTTTAGGGGGTCTATAAAAGACTCCCAACAGGGTGACCTCTCCTCTCCTATTTCTAATCTCCGCCCATACTACCTCAACAGATAAGTCCTCATCAAACCTCCTCTCTGACACTGTGATACAATCTCTGACCAATAATGCTACCCCTCCCCCTCTTCTACCTCCTTCCCTACTTCGACTAAAACATTTGAACCCCGGGACCTGCAGCATCCATTCCTGCCCCTGCTCTATCCATGTCTCTGAAATAGCCACAACATCGAAGTCCCAGGTACTGATCCACGCTGCAAGTTCACCCACTTTATTGCGAATACTCCTGGCATTGAAGTATACACATTTCAAACCCTGCTCCACCCCACCTCTGCAATGCCGTGCATTGCAGTCCCCATCCATGCATCCCTCACTTTCAGCCCCACTACTCAGGATCCCTCCCCCCCCCCCGAATCAGTTTAAACCTCCCTGCATGGCCTTAGCAAATTTACCCCCCAGGATATTGGTCCCCTTCTGATTAAGGTGTAGACCATCCTTCTCATAGAGGTCACACCTTCCCCAGTACGAGCCCCAATTGCTTAAGTACCTGAACCCCTCCCTCCTGCACCATCCCCTCAGCCATGAATTCAAACCTTCCCTCTCCCTATTCCTCTCTAAACTATCCCGTGGTACAGGCAAGAGTCCAGAGATAACCACTCTGTCAGTCTTGGCCTTTAGTTTCCACCCCAACTCCATAAATCCCTGCCTAATATCCCCTTCCCCTATCCTCATTCAACTGACAGATTCTGAGCACCAGGTTGAATCTTTAAGATGTAAAAATGAACTGAAAGCCCAGGTCTCTCTGTTCCTGCATCCATTTTAACATTGACCCATTGATTTTAAATTGCTTCTCCTGTATAAAAATATCATCTATCAACCTCAGATTTAAACATTAATAAGTGACTGAGCATCAACTGCGAATTATAGAAGGTCGTTCCAAACTAATATCACAGCTGGTGTGGCAAAGTATTTCTGAATTCCACTCCTACAAGTCTAAAATCCTCAACATTGTTTGAAATCCAATGTCCCCAAGTCCTGGACTCCCCAACCAGCAGGAAAAGTTGTTCTTTATCAGTCCTCTCCATTCCCCTTATTATCTTGAAGTGTTTGATCCAATCATCCCGTAGCCTAAATTCCAGCATTACAGAGTAACACTTCAACTACACTTTTCAACAAACAATCCCAAACCAAATACAGAACAGGGTTCATAGAATCCTGCAGTGCAGGAGGCCATTCGGCCCATCGAGTCTGCACTGACCACAATCCCACCCAGGCCCCATCCCTATAATCCCATACATTTACCTCAGCTAATCCTCCTGACACTAAGGGACAATTTAGCTTGGCCAATCCACCTAACCTGTACACCTGATAGAAGTCTGCCAGATTATGAGGGGCATGGACAGAGTGGATAGTCAGAAGCTTTTTCCCAGGGTGGAAGAGTTATTACTCGGGGGCAGAGGTTTAAGGTGCGAGGGGCAAGGTTTAAAGGAGATGTGGGAGGAAAGTTTTTTTACACAGAGTGTGGTGGGTGCCTGGAACTCGTTGCCGGGGGAGGGAGTGGAAACGGATATGATAGTGACTTTTCAAGGGCGTCTTGACAAAGACATGAATAAGATGGGAATGGAGGGATAAGGTCCCCGGAAGGGTAGGGGGTTTAGTTCAGTCAGGCAGCATGGTCGGTGCAGGCTTGGAGAGCCGAAAGACCTGTTCCCGTGCTGTAATTTTCTTTGTTCTATCTTTGGAGTGTGGGATGAAACCGGAGCACCCGGAGGAAACCCACACAAACACGGGAAGGACGTTCAAACTCCAGTCAGAAAGTGACCCATGCTGGGAATCGAAGGCGGGTCCCTGGCACTGTGAGGAAGCAGTGCTAACCCCTGCATCACTGTGCCACCCCCAAATTGAAAACTTGGGTTCAAATTCAAGACAGCCGCAAATTCACTTTGAGAAAAGTTCCCTCTGCTGTGTCAAAGGAATTTTTAATTGAGGATTTTTATTTCTGGGAAAACTGAACTCACATTGAACAGCATCCCAGTGTGGGATTTAAACTCTAGTTTGTTTCAGTCATGGGGAGAGAGATGGAGCGAGAGGGAGAGATACAGATACAGAGGCAGAGAGACACACAAACAGGATGGGATAGTGCTGTACATGTTTCAGAGCTGACACTGAGACACACACGAGATGTACAATCGCAGATCAGAGTGAATCATTCTCTGTTACCTGCAGTGTCCTGGACATGGACAGAAGCTGACACTCAGACACACACAACAACAACTTGCATTTATATAGCACCTTGGACAGTATTATCCCAAGATGCTTCACACTCCCAGGACAGGTACAGCACAGGGTTAGATACAGAGTAAAGCTCCCTCTGCACTGTCCACATCAAACACGACCAGGACAGGTAGAGCACGGGCTTAGATACAGAGTAAAGCTCCCTCTACACTGTCCCCATCAAACACTCTCAGGACAGGGACAGCACGGGGTTCGATACAGAGTAAAGCTTCCTCTACGCTGTCCCCATCAAACACTGCCAGGACAGATACAGCCCGGGATTAGATACAGAATAAAGATCCCTCTACACTATCCCCATCAAACACTCCGAGGACAGGTACAGCACGGGGTTAGATACAGAGTAAAGCTCCCTCTGCACTGTCCACATCAAACACGACCAGGACAGGTAGAGCACGGGCTTAGATACAGAGTAAAGCTCCCTCTACACTGTCCCCATCAAACACTCCCAGGACAGGTACAGCACGGGGTTAGATACAGAGTAAAGCTCCCTCGACACTGTCCCCATCAAACACTCCCAGGACAGGTACAGCACTAGGTTAGATAGAGAGTAAAGCTCCCTCTACACTGTCCCCATCAAACACTCCCTGGACAGATACAGCACAGGGTTAGATACAGAGTAAATCTCCCTCTGCACTGTCCCCATCAAACACTCCCAGGACAGGTACAGCACGGGGTTAGATACAGAGTAAAGCTCCCTCTGCACTGTCCCCCATCAAACACTCGCAGGACAGGTACAGAGTAAAGCTCCCTCTACACTGTCCACATCAAACACGACCAGGACAGGAAGAGCACGGGGTTAGGTACAGAGTAAAGTTCCCTCTGCACTGTCCCTATCAAACACTCCCAGGACAGGTACAGCACGGGGTTAGATACAAAGTATAGCTCCCTCGACACTGTCCCCTTCAATCACTCCCAGGACAAGGACAGCATGGGCTATGTACAGGGTAAAGCTCCCTCTGCACTGTCCCCATCAAACACTCCCTGGACAGGTACAGCACGGGGTTAGATACAGAGTAAAGCTCCCTCGACACTGTCCCCATCAAACAATCCCAGGACAGGTACAACAAGGGGTTAGATACAGAGTAAAGCTCCCTCTACACTGTCCCCATGAAACACACCCAGGACAGGTGCAGCACGGGATTAGATACAGAGTAAAGCTCCCTCTACACTGTCCCCATCAAACACACTCAGGACAGGTGCAGCACGGGGTTAGATACAGAGTAAATCTCCCTCTACACTGTCCCACATCAAACATTCCCAGGATTGATACAGCATGGAGTTAGACACAGAGTAAAGCTCCCTCGACACTGTCCCCAAAAAACACTCCCAGGAAAGGTACAGCACGGGGTTCGATACAGAGTAAAGCTCCCTCTACGCTATCCCCATCAAACACTCCCAGGACAGGTACAGCACGGGGTTAGATACAGAGTAAAGCTCCCTCGACACCGTCCGCATCAAACACTCCCAGGTCAGATACAGCACGGGGTTAGATACAGAGTAAAGCTCCCTCGACACCGTCCCCATCAAAGACAAACCAGGACAGTTACAGAACGGGGTTAGATACAGAGTAAAGCTCCCTCTACACTGTCCCACATCAAACATTCCCAGGATTGATACAGCATGGAGTTAGACACAGAGTAAAGCTCCCTCGACACTGTCCCCAAAAAACACTCCCAGGACAGGTACAGCACGGGTTTCGATACAGAGTAAAGCTCCCTCTACGCTGTCCCCATCAAACACTGCCAGGACAGATACAGCCCGGGATTAGATACAGAATAAAGATCCCTCTACACTATCCCCATCAAACACTCCGAGGACAGGTACAGCACGGGGTTAGATACAGAGTAAAGCTCCCTCTACACTGTCCTCATCAAACACGCCCAGGACAGGTACAGCACGGGGTTAGATACAGAGTAAAGCTCCCTCCACACTGTCTCCATCAAACACTCCCAGGACAGGTACAGCACGGGGTTCGATACAGAGTAAAGCTCCCTCTACGCTGTCCCCATTAAACACTCCCAGGACAGGTACAGCACGGGGTTAGATACAGAGTAAAGCTCCCTCTAAACTGTCCCCACCAAACACACTCAGGACAGGTACAGCACGGGGTTAGATACAGAGTAAAGCTCCCTGTACAGTGTCCCCATGAAACACACCCAGGACAGATACAGCACGGGATTAGATACAGAGTAAAGCTCCCTCTACACTGTCCCCATCAAACACACCCAGGACAGATACAGCACGGGATTAGATACAGAGTAAAGCTCCCTGTACACTGTCCCCATGAAACACACTCAGGACAGGTGCAGCACGGGATTAGATACAGAGTAAAGCTCCCTCTACACTGTCCCCATCAAACGCTCCCAGGACAGGTACAGCACGGGGTTAGATACAGAGTAAAGCTCCCTCTACACTGTCCCCATCAAACACTCCCAGGACAGATAGAGCCCGGGATTAGATACAGAATAAAGCTCCCTCTACACTGTCCCCATCAAACACTCCCAGGACAGAGACAGCACGGGGTTAGATCCAGAGTAAAGCTCCCTCTACACTGTCCCCTTCAAACACTCCCAGGACAGGTACAGCACGGGGTTAGATACAGAGTACAGCTCCCTCTAAACTGTCCTCACCAAATACACTCAGGACAGGTACAGCATGGGGTTAGATACAGAGTAAGGCTCTCTCGACTCCGTCCCCATCAAACACTCCCAGGACAGGTACAGCACGGGGTTAGATACAGAGTAAAGCTCCCTCTGCACTGTCCCCTTCAAACACTCCCTGGACAGGTACAGCACGGGGTTAGAAAGATAGAGAAGCTCCCTCTCCACTGTCCCCATCAAACACACTCAGGACAGGTGCAGCACGGGGTTAGATACAGAGTAAAGCTCCCACTACACTGTTCCCATCAAACACTCCCAGGACAGATACAGCACGGGGTTAGATACAAAGTAAAGCTCACTCTACACTGTCCCCTTCAAACACTCCCAGGACAGGTACAGCACGGGGATAGATACAGAGTAAAGCTCCCTCTACACTGTCCCCATCAAACACTCCCAGGACAGGGACAGCACGGGGTTAGATACAGAGTGAAGCTCCCTCGACACTGTCCCCCATCAAACACTCCCAGGACAGATACAGCACGGGATTAGATACAGAGTAAAGCTCCCTCTACACTGTCCGCATCAAACACTCCCAGGACAGGGACAGCACGGTGTTAGATACAGAGTGAAGCTCCCTTGACACTGTCCCCATCAAACTCTCCCAGGACAGGTACAGCACGGTGTTAGATACAGAGTAAAGCTCCCTCGACACTGTCCCCATCAAACACACCCAGGACAGAGACAGCCCGGGATTAGATACAGAGTAAAGCTCCCTGTACACTGACCCCATGAAACTCACTCAGGACAGGTGCAGCACGGGTTTAGATGTAGAGTAAAGCTCCCTCTACACTGTCCGCATCAAACACTCCCAGGACAGGGACAGCACGGGGTTAGATACAGAGTAAAGCTCCCTCGACACTGTCCCCTTCAAACACTCCCAGGACAGGTACAGCACGGGACGAGATACAGAGTAAAGCTCCCTCTACACTGTCCCCTTCAAACACTCCCAGGACAGGTACAGCACGGGGTTAGATCCAGAGTAAAGCTCCCTCTACACTGTCCCCTTCAAACACTCCCAGGACAGGTACAGCTCGGGGTTAGATACAGAGTAAAGCTCCCACTACACTGTTCCCATCAAACACTCCCAGGACAGATACAGCACGGGGTTAGATACACAGTAAAGCTCCCTCTACACTGTCCCACATCAAACACTCCCAGGATTGATACAGCATGGAGTTAGACACAGGGTAAAGCTCCCTCTACACTGTCCCCATCAAACACTCCCAGGACAGGGACAGCACGGTGTTAGATACAGAGTAAAGCTCCCTCGACACTGTCCCCCATCAAACACTCCCAGGACAGATACAGCACGGGATTAGATACAGAGTAAAGCTCCCTCTACACTGTCCGCATCAAACACTCCCAGGACAGGGAGAGCACGGTGTTAGATACAGAGTAAAGCTCCCTCGACACTGTCCCCATCAAACACTCCCAGGACCGGGACAGCACGGTGTTAGATACAGAGTAAAGCTCCCTCGACACTGTCCCCATCAAACACACCCAGGACAGAGACAGCACGGGATTAGATACAGAGTAAAGCTCCCTGTACACTGACCCCATGAAACACACTCAGGACAGGTGCAGCACGGGGTTAGATACAGAGTAAAGCTCCCTCGACACTGTCCCCATCAAACACTCACAGGACAGGTACAGCACGGGGTTAGATCCAGAGTAAAGCTCCCTCGACACTGTCCGCATCAAACACTCCCAGGACAGGGACAGCACGGGGTTAGAAACAGAGTAAAGCTCCCTCGACACTGTCCCCATCAAACACTCGCAGGACAGGTACAGCACGGAGTTAGATACAGAGTAAAGCTCCCTCTACACTGTCCCGTTCAAACACTCCCTGGACAGGTACAGCACGGGGTTAGATCCAGAGTAAAGCTCCCTCTCCACTGTCCCCATCAAACACACTCAGGACAGGTGCAGCACGGGGTTAGATACAGAGTAAAGCTCCCACTACACTGTTCCCATCAAACACTCCCAGGACAGATACAGCACGGGGTTAGATACAAAGTAAAGCTCACTCTACACTGTCCCCTTCAAACACTCCCAGGACAGGTACAGCACGGGGATAGATACAGAGTAAAGCTCCCTCTACACTGTCCCCATCAAACACTCCCAGGACAGGGACAGCACGGGGTTAGATACAGAGTGAAGCTCCCTCGACACTGTCCCCCATCAAACACTCCCAGGACAGATACAGCACGGGATTAGATACAGAGTAAAGCTCCCTCTACACTGTCCGCATCAAACACTCCCAGGACAGGGACAGCACGGTGTTAGATACAGAGTGAAGCTCCCTTGACACTGTCCCCATCAAACTCTCCCAGGACAGGTACAGCACGGTGTTAGATACAGAGTAAAGCTCCCTCGACACTGTCCCCATCAAACACACCCAGGACAGAGACAGCCCGGGATTAGATACAGAGTAAAGCTCCCTGTACACTGACCCCATGAAACTCACTCAGGACAGGTGCAGCACGGGGTTAGATCCAGAGTAAAGCTCCCTCTACACTGTCCGCATCAAACACTCCCAGGACAGGGACAGCACGGGGTTAGATACAGAGTAAAGCTCCCTCGACACTGTCCCCATCAAACACTCGCAGGACAGGTACAGCACGGGGTTAGATACAGAGTAAAGCTCCCTCTACACTGTCCCCTTCAAACACTCCCAGGACAGGTACAGCACGGGACGAGATACAGAGTAAAGCTCCCTCTACACTGTCCCCTTCAAACACTCCCAGGACAGGTACAGCACGGGGTTAGATCCAGAGTAAAGCTCCCTCTACACTGTCCCCTTCAAACACTCCCAGGACAGGTACAGCTCGGGGTTAGATACAGAGTAAAGCTCCCACTACACTGTTCCCATCAAACACTCCCAGGACAGATACAGCACGGGGTTAGATACAGAGTAAAGCTCCCTCTACACTGTCCCACATCAAACACTCCCAGGATTGATACAGCATGGAGTTAGACACAGGGTAAAGCTCCCTCTACACTGTCCCCATCAAACACTCCCAGGACAGGGACAGCACGGTGTTAGATACAGAGTAAAGCTCCCTCGACACTGTCCCCCATCAAACACTCCCAGGACAGATACAGCACGGGATTAGATACAGAGTAAAGCTCCCTCTACACTGTCCGCATCAAACACTCCCAGGACAGGGAGAGCACGGTGTTAGATACAGAGTAAAGCTCCCTCGACACTGTCCCCATCAAACACTCCCAGGACCGGGACAGCACGGTGTTAGATACAGAGTAAAGCTCCCTCGACACTGTCCCCATCAAACACACCCAGGACAGAGACAGCACGGGATTAGATACAGAGTAAAGCTCCCTGTACACTGACCCCATGAAACACACTCAGGACAGGTGCAGCACGGGGTTAGATACAGAGTAAAGCTCCCTCGACACTGTCCCCATCAAACACTCACAGGACAGGTACAGCACGGGGTTAGATCCAGAGTAAAGCTCCCTCGACACTGTCCGCATCAAACACTCCCAGGACAGGGACAGCACGGGGTTAGAAACAGAGTAAAGCTCCCTCGACACTGTCCCCATCAAACACTCGCAGGACAGGTACAGCACGGAGTTAGATACAGAGTAAAGCTCCCTCTACACTGTCCCGTTCAAACACTCCCTGGACAGGTACAGCACGGGGTTAGATCCAGAGTAAAGCTCCCTCTACACTGTCCCCATCAAACACTCACAGGACAGGTACAGCACGGGACTAGATACAGAGTAAAGCTCCCTCCACACTGTCCCCTTCAAACACTCCCAGGACAGGTACAGCACGGGGTTAGATACAGAGTTAAGCTCCCACTACACTGTTCCCATCAAACACTCCCAGGACATATACAGCACGGGGTTCGATACAGAGTAAAGCTCCCTCTACACTGTCCCACATCAAACACTCCCAGGATTGATACAGCATGGAGTTAGACACAGAGTAAAGCTCCCTCGACACTGTCCCCAAAAAACACTCCCAGGACAGGTACAGCACGGGGTTCGATACAGAGTAAAGCTCCCTCTACACTGTCCCCTTCAAACACTCCCAGGACAGGTACAGCACGGGGTTAGATCCAGAGTAAAGCTCCCTCTACACTGTCCCCATCAAACACTCCCAGGACAGGGACAGCACAGGGTTAGGTACAGAGTAAAGCTCCCTCAACACGGGTCCCCTTCAAACACTCCCAGGACAGTTTGAGCACGGGGCGAGATACAGAGTAAAGCTCCCTCTCCAATGTCCCCATCAAACACTCCCAGGATAGGTACAGCACGGGGTTAGATACAGTGTAAAGCTCCCTCCATACTGTTCCCATCAAACACTCCCAGGACAGGTGCAGCACGGGGTTAGATACAGAGTAAAGCTCCCTCTACACTGTCCCCTTCAAACACTCCCAGGACAGGTACAGCACGGGGTTAGATACAGAGTAAAGCTCCCTCTGCACTTTCCCACATCAAAACACTCCCAGGATTGATACAGCATGGAGTTAGATACAGAGCAAATCTCCCTCTACACTGTCGCCATTAAATACTCCCAGGACAGATACAGCAAGGCTTTCGATGCAGAGTAAAGCTGCCTCGACACTCCCCTTCATACACTCCCAGGACAGATACAGTGTTGAAGTTAACTGTCTGTCTGTTTCATTTCCATCTCCTCTGCACCCGCTCTCGAACACAAATAATTGTCTGGTAGAAAGTGAGAAGGAGCCTCGATAGAGAGGTTGGGAAGGATTGAATGGAGAGAGGCAGAAACCCTCAACACATTTCAAAACGACACTGATTTCCACTTGAAGGAATAACTTCTCCACCCCAACACTATCCCATCATTCTCGATAAGCCCATGCTGCCCGTGTTCTGTGATAAATTACACGCAAGTGAAAAGATTATTTTAAATAGTGGGGTTACATTTGCCACCCCCCAATCTGTAGGAACTGCTCCAGAGTCTATAGAATTTTGGAAGATGACCAGCAATGCATCCAATATTTCCAGCGCCGCTTCCTTTAATACTCTGGGATGTAGATTATCAAGCCCTGGGGATTTGTCAGCCTTTAACCCCATTCATTCCCCCAGCACCATTTTCTTACTAATACTGATTTCCTTCAATTCAATTCCACACTCTCACTAAACCATTGGTTCCCTAACATTTCTGCCAGGTTATCTGTGCCTCTTTTGTGAAGACAGAACCAAAGTATACGTTCAATTCTGCTGCCATTTCTTTGCTCCCCATTATAATTTCCCCGGAGAGATGGAGAGAGGCAGAGTCACTGAGAGATAGGGGTGAGATAGTAATGCAGAGAGTAACAGTGAGATATTCAGGTTGGCAAGCAGCTAATAGTGGGGTACAACAAGGATCACTCCAAAGCCACAGATATTGCCTCATGTTGCCGCTGTCGCCATTTACCTTAAATCAGCATCCTCTGCTTTCCAAGCTTTCCCCCAATGTGCCGATTATCTCAAAGCCGATCCTCTCAGTCCCGGGACATCACTGCAGGAGTTCCTCAGGGTGAGTGTCCGAGGCCCCAACCATCTTCAGCTGCTCCATCACTGACCTTCCCTCCATAGGTGAGATGTTCGCTGATGATCGCAGCATTCACAACTCCTCAGATTGTGAAATAGTCAATGCCGGAATACTGAGCAGGACAGGCAGCATCTGTGGAAAGAGAAGCAGATTCTGGGACTGGGGGGACTGAGAGACAGGAAGATAGTGAAACACACACACACACATAGATACACGCACAGTCTCACACACACACACAGATAGAGAACAGTCCCACAGTCTCACTCACAATATCCTAATCCCCCTGGCATTAAGGGGCAATTTATCACGGCCAATCAACCTAACGCGCGCATCTTTGGAGTGTGGGAGGAAACCGGAGCACCCGGAGGAAACCCACGCAGACACGGGGAGAACGTGCAAACTCCACACAGACAGTGACCTGAGACCAGAATTGAACCCGGGTCCGTTGCACTGTGAGGCAGCAGAGCTAACCACTGTGACACCCATGTTGGCCTTCATTGCAAGAGGATTCGAGTAGAAGAGCAAGGATGTCTTTCTGCAGCTGGACAGAGCCTCGGTGAGACCACACCTGGAGTCTTGTGTACAGTGTTCCTCTCCTTATCTGAGGAAGGATGTACTTGCCACAGAGGGAGAGCAGTGAATGTTCACCAGACTGATTCCTGGGATGGCAGCATTGATGTCTGAGGGGAGATTGGGTCGGCTGGGCCTGTATTCACTGGAATGTAGAAGAGTGAGCGGGGATCTAATTGAAAGGTATAAAATTCTGACAGTGCTGGACAGGCTGGATACAGGGATATTGTTTCCTCCGGCTGGGGGTGTCTGGAACAAGGGGTCACAGTCTCAGGATACGGGGGAGGCCATTTGGGACTGAGATGAGGGGAAACCTCTTCACTCAGAGGGTGGTGAACCTGTGGAATTCTCTCCCACAGAAAGCTGTGGAGACCAAGTCACTGAATATATTTAAGAAGGAAAGAGATAGAGTTCTAGACTCTAAAGGTGTCGAGGTGTATGGGGAGAGCGCTGGGGTATGGCATTGAGACAGAGGATCGGCCATGATAGCGTTGAATGGTGGGTCAGGCTCGAAGGGCTGAATGGCCTCCTCCTCCTCCTATTTTCTATGTTGATGTGACCGCCCCAAGTCTCTTTGGGCCTCCACTCTTTCCAGCCTTTCCCCATTCATAAAGCAATCTGTTCTATCCTTTTTAAAGTGGGTGACCACACAATTGTCTCCAATGAAATCCATCTTTCACTCTTTGAACCATTCAGTTAAGACATTTTACTTTCGGGTGGCATGGTGGCACAGTGGTTCGTACTGCTGCCTCACAGCGCCAGGGACCCGGGTTCAATTCCAGCCTCGGGTGACTGTGTGGAGTTTGCACATTCTCCCCGTGTCTGCGTGGGTTTCCTCCGGGTGCTCTGGTTACCTTCCACACTCGCAAGATATATAGGTTAGATGGATTAGCAATGGGGTTATGGGGATAGGGCTGGGGTGAGCGCCTGGGTAAGATACTCTGTCATCAAGTCTGTGCAGACTCAATGAGCTGAATGGCCTCTTATGCAGTGGAATACCTCTTTGCCATTTGAAGCTTCTAGCTATAAGACTTAAAATGCTGCCTATTTCTGTGAAATGTAGCAAACTTTCTGTCTCATCACCGGCGACATGATGGCACAGTGGTTAGCACTGCTCCCCCACAGCACCAAGGACCCACGTTCAATTCCAGCCTCGGGTGACAGTCTGCATGGAGTTTGTACGTTCTCCCAGTGTCTGCGTGGGTTTCCTCCGGGTGCTCCGGTTTCCTCCCACACTCCAAAGATGTGCGGGTGAGGTTAATTGGCCGTGCTCAATTGCCCCTTAGTGTTAGGGGGATTCAGGCCCGGGTGGTATTGTTGTCGGGGGCAGGCTTGATGGACCAAAGGACCTCCTTCTGCACATTAGGGATTCTATGATGAACGGCATGGTGGCACAGTGGTTAGCACAGCGCCAAGAACCCAGGTTCAATTCCAGCCTCAGCTCGCTGTCAGTGTAGAGTTCTCCCAGTGTCTGCGTGGGTTTCCTCCGGGTGCTCCAGTTTCCTCCCACAGTCCAAACATGTGCGGGTTAGGTGGATTGGCCATGATAAATTGACCTTAGTGTCAGGGGATTAACAGGGTAAATATATGGGGTTACGGGAATCGGGCCTGGGTGGGATTGTGGTCGATGCAGACCCGATGGGCCGAATGGTCTGCCCTTTAGGGATTCTATGATTCTAGGATCTCAAATCATTGATAAATACGATGAAACTGAGACAGACACGGGGGCTTTGCAGCAGAGACAGAATGGGAATCATTGCATCCTGCACCGAGTTTTATTACACAACCAATTTCAGAAAATTCACAACTCTAATTCACAACAGCAAAGTGTGGGATTGCAAACTTGGAATTATTAGCACAGGACTAAAGTTTAAAAGCTAAACACTGACATTCGGAAACAAGAGATGGCCTCACATCTTCAATTCTGTGATTGTCCCCCATCTCCTGCTCTGAATATTACAATATCTCTGCCCCCTTCATGCGTCTGCAGACTTTGAAAGTTACTCAGACACCGGTGAAACTAATCTTTATCTCGGGGCATTTCCTGTGAAATATGCACCTTCTGCAACGAGACACAATCTAATTGACGCTTTCTGATACAATCTGAATCTCCTTTCAAACAACCTCCCAACCCCACTGTGCAGGAATGTCACCTTTTGTCACATTCCCCAGCACAATTGTTGACACTTTATCAGGCGGGAAAAGTAGATTCAACTGACAGATTCTGAGCACCAGGTTGAATCTTTAAGATGTAAACATGAACTGAAAGCCCAGGTCTCTCTGTTCCTGCATCCATTTTAACATTGACCCATTGATTTTAAATTGCTTCTCCTGTATAAAAATATCATCTATCAACCTCAGATTTAAACATTAATAAGCGACTGAGCATCAACTGCGAATTATAGAAGGTAGTTCCAAACTAATATCACAGCTGGTGTGGGAAAGTATTTCTGAATTCCACTCCTGCAAGTCTAAAATCCTCAACATTGTTTGAAATCCAATGTCCCCAAGTCCTGGACTCCCCAACCAGCAGGAAAAGTTGTTCTTTATCAGTCCTCTCCATTCCCCTTATTATCTTGAAGTGTTTGATCCAATCATCCCGTAGCCTAAATTCCAGCATTACAGAGTAACACTTCAACTACACTTTTCAACAAACAATCCCAAACCAAATACAGAACAGGGTTCATAGAATCCTGCAGTGCAGGAGGCCATTCGGCCCATCGAGTCTGCACTGACCACAATCCCACCCAGGCCCCATCCCTATAATCCCATACATTTACCTCAGCTAATCCTCCTGACACTAAGGGACAATTTAGCTTGGCCAATCCACCTAACCTGTACACCTGATAGAAGTCTGCCAGATTATGAGGGGCATGGACAGAGTGGATAGTCAGAAGATTTTTCCCAGGGTGGAAGAGTTATTACTCGGGGGCAGAGGTTTAAGGTGCGAGGGGCAAGGTTTAAAGGAGATGTGGGAGGAAAGTTTTTTTACACAGAGTGTGGTGGGTGCCTGGAACTCGTTGCCGGGGGAGGGAGTGGAAACGGATACGATAGTGACTTTTCAAGGGCGTCTTGACAAAGACATGAATAAGATGGGAATGGAGGGATAAGGTCCCCGGAAGGGTAGGGGGTTTTAGTTCAGTCAGGCAGCATGGTCGGTGCAGGCTTGGAGAGCCGAAAGACCTGTTCCCGTGCTGTAATTTTCTTTGTTCTATCTTTGGAGTGTGGGATGAAACCGGAGCACCCGGAGGAAACCCACACAAACACGGGAAGGACGTTCAAACTCCAGTCAGAAAGTGACCCATGCTGGGAATCGAAGGCAGGTCCCTGGCACTGTGAGGAAGCAGTGCTAACCCCTGCATCACTATGCCACCCCCATATTGAAAACTTGGGTTCAAATTCAAGACAGCCGCAAATTCACTTTGAGAAAAGTTCCCTCTGCTGTGTCAAAGGAATTTTTAATTGAGGATTTTTATTTCTGGGAAAACTGAACTCACATTGAACAGCATCCCAGTGTGGGATTGAAGCTCTCGTTTCTTTCAGTCATGGGGAGAGAGATGCAGCGAGAGGGAGAGATACAGATACAGAGGCAGAGAGACACAGAAACAGGATGGGATAGTGCTGTACATGTTTCAGAGCTGACACTGAGACACACACGACATGTACGATCGCAGACCAGAGTGAATCATTCTCTGTTACCTGCAGTGTCCTGGACATGGACAGAAGCTGACACTCAGACACACACAACAACAACTTGCATTTATATAGCACCTTGGACAGTATTATCCCAAGATGCTTCACAGGAGGCTTAATGTGAGAAATTTGACCCCGAGTCACAGGAGAGTTTAGGGTCACATGTCCCAAAGGTTTGGCCAGATGGTTTTTATGGACTATTTTAATTGGAGGAAAAGGAGGTATTAAAATGGAGAAAACCAATCTGCTTCACAAATGTTCTTTATGGAAGGAAATCTGCCGTCCTTACCTGGTCGGGCCTACATGTGACTCCAGCCTCACAGCAATGTGGTTGACTCTTAGATGCTGTTTGAAATGGCCTAGCAAGCCACTCAGTTCATGAGCAATTAGGGACGAGGAGTAAACGCTGGCAGAACCAGCCAGGCCCACATCCCATGGATGTATTTGAGTAAAACGTTCAGGGAAGGAATTCCAGAGTTGGAGCCCACGCAGATGAAGACACAGCTCCCAATGGGGAAACGATTCAAATTGTGGATGGTCACGGAGCCAGAATGAAAGGAAAACAGATATGGGAGGATGGTGGGACTGGAGGAGGTGGATAACCAGCAAGAAACATTTCTCTCTCTCTGTGCTATCAGTTTCCATTATTCTCCTGACAACTTGGATCAAATTGTCCCTGACACTCCAAAATTCCCGGGAATACAGCCCTCGTTTGTGTCTCCATAGCTGCGTATCTGTCACATTTAAAATACTGACGTTACTTTGGTGAAGAGACAACTCTGTCAGAAATATCTCAGTGCTGCGTTCACACAAAATGGCCCCTGGGAAGAAACGCCAAATGGCTGCCTGATATTTGTGGATATTTTTCACAGATTCCCAGAAAGGGAGAGATGGACAGAAGACACAGACACAGAGAGTGAGAAAAAGAGAGAGACACAGATTGATGGAGGTATAAAAGGTTTCCCTTTACCTGCACACAATTTAACTTGTTCCCAGTTGGTTTTTGGATTCTCTCCTCAACTTATTGTCCAAAGTGCATCACTTCACATTTCTCAGTGTTGAAGTTAACTGTCTGTCCGTTTCATTTCAATCTCCTCTGCACCCGCTCCCGAGCACAAATAATTGTCTGGTAGAAAGTGAGAAGGAGCCTCGGCAGAGAGGTTGGGAAGGATTGAATGGGGAGAGGCAGAAACCCTCAACACATTTCAAAACTACACTGATTTCCACTTGAAGGAATAACTTCTCCACCCCAACACTATCCCGTCATTCTCGATAAGCCCATGCTGCCCGTGTTCTGTGATAAATTACACGCAAGTGAAAAGATTATTTTAAATAGTGGGGTTACATTTGCCACCCCCCAATCTGTAGGAACTGCTCCAGAGTCTATAGAATTTTGGAAGATGACCAGCAATGCATCCAATATTTCCAGCGCCGCTTCCTTTAATACTCTGGGATGTAGATTATCAGGCCCTGGGGATTTGTCAGCCTTTAACCCCATTCATTCCCCCAGCACCATTTTCTAACTAATACTGATTTCCTTCAATTCAATTCCACACTCTCACTAAACCATTGGTTCCCTAACATTTCTGCCAGGTTATCTGTGCCTCTTTTGTGAAGACAGAACCAAAGTATACGTTCAATTCTTCTGCCATTTCTTTGCTCCCCATTATAATTTCCCCGGAGAGATGGAGAGAGGCAGAGTCACTGAGAGATAGGGATGAGATAGTAATGCAGAGAGTAACAGTGAGATATTCAGGAGGGCAAGCAGCTAATAGTGGGGTACAACAAGGATCATCCAAAGCCACAGATATTGCCTCATGTTGCCGCTGTCGCCATTTACCTTAAATCAGCATCCTCTGCTTTCCAAGCTTTCCCCCAATGTGCCGATTATCTCAAAGCCGATCCTCTCAGTCCCGGGACATCACTGCAGGAGTTCCTCAGGGTGAGTGTCCGAGGCCCCAACCATCTTCAGCTGCTCCATCACTGACCTTCCCTCCATAGGTGAGATGTTCGCTGATGATCGCAGCATTCACAACTCCTCAGATTGTGAAATAGTCAATGCCGGAATACTGAGCAGGACAGGCAGCATCTGTGTAAAGAGAAGCAGATTCTGGGACTGGGGGACTGAGAGACAGGAAGATAGTGAAACACACACAAACGCAGTGATGCACACACATCGATACACGCACAGTCTCACACACACACACAGATAGAGAACAGTCCCACAGTCTCACTCACAATATCCTAATCCTCCTGGCATTAAGGGGCAATTTATCACGGCCAATCAACCTAACGCACGCATCTTTGGAGTGTGGGAGGAAACCGGAGCACCCGGAGGAAACCCACGCAGACACGGGGAGAACGTGCAAACTCCACACAGACAGTGACCTGAGACCAAAATTGAACCCGGGTCCGTTGCACTGTGAGGCAGCAGAGCTAACCACTGTGACACCCATGTTGGCCTTCATTGCAAGAGGATTATCATAGCGCGCAAGAAACAAGACTTTTCACTGTATACTAATATGATAATAATAAATCAAATCAAAATAATTAATCAAGTCAAAGTATTTACCCTGCTAATCCCCCTAAGACTATGGGGAAAGTTAGCATGGCCAATCCACCGAACCCGCACATCGTTGGGCTGAGAGAAGGAAGAGCGGCACTCGGAGGAAACCCATGCAGATAGTGACCCGAGGCTGGATATGAACTTGTGTCCCTGGTGCTGTGATACAGCAGTGCTAACCACTGGTGCCACCGTGCTGCCCGCTCCTGTTTGGGAGCTTCACCAGGTTGACACCTCATTTTTAAGGGATGCCAGGTTGACCCCGTGGCTTGATGGTAATGGTTGAGTGGGGAATGAATCATTCTCTGTTACCTGCAGTGTCCTGGACATTGAGAGAAACTGACACTCAGACACATAAAACAACAACCTGCATTGATATAGCACCTTGAACAGAAACGTCCTCAGATGCTTCACAGGAGCCTGGAGTGAAAAATTAGAAGCCGAGTCACAGGCGAGTTTAGGGACAAAAGAATTGCCCCAAAGATCTGGTCAAAAAGGGGTTGTTATTAGGAAGTGTCTGAATGGTGGAAAGGGAGGTATGAAGACAGAGAGTTTTGGGAAGGAATTCCAGAGTTGGAGCCACACAGTGAACTGCAGACCCCAATGGTGAAAGGATTAAAATGGGGAATGGTCAGGGAGCCAGGATTAAAGGAAAACAGATATCAGAGGATGGTGGGACTGGGGGATATAGGGAGGGCTCATTTACAGAAGACAGTACCAAACTTTAACCACATCTCGTGTGAAGAAGTGCTTCCTAATTTAGAATTGAAAGAAGTTTAGAAGTTTATGTATTAGTGTCACAAGTCGGCTTACATTAACACGGTAATGAAGTTACTGTGAAAATCCCTTAGTCACCAACCTCCGGCGCCTGTTCGGGTAACACTGAGGGAGAATTTAGCACGGCCAATGCACCCTAAACAGCACATCTTTCAGACTGAGGGAGGAAACCGGAGCATCCGGAGGAAACCCACGCAGACACAGGGAGAACATGCGGACTCCGCACAGACAGGAATAAATGAATCTTTTTCTAAGTAGCAGGCAGTGACGAGTGGGGTCCCGCAGGGGTCAGTAATGGGTCCCAGATATTCACAAAACACATCAGTGATTTGGATGAGGGAACCAAACGTAATATTCTCAAGTTTGCTGATGAGACGAAACTTGGTGGGAATGTGAGTGATGAGGAGGATGTGAACAGGCTTCGGGGTGATTTAGACAAGTTGATTGAGTGGGGAAATACATGGCAGATGCAGAATAATGTGGATAAATGTGACGTTATCCACTTTGGACGGAGGAAGAGAATGGCAGAGTATTAGTTGAATGGTGATAGATTGGGAAATGTTGTACAAAGGGACCTGGGTATCTGAGAACACCAGTCACTGAAAGCAAGCATGCAGCTACAGCAAGCAGTTAGGACGACCAATGGGATGTTGTCCTTCATTGCAAGAGGATTGGAGTAGAAGAGCAAGGATGTCTTACTGCAGCTGGACAGAGCCTCGGTGAGACCACACCTGGAGTCTTGTGTACAGTGTTCCTCTCCTTATCTGAGGAAGGATGTACTTGCCACAGAGGGAGAGCAGTGAATGTTCACCAGACTGATTCCTGGGATGGCAGCATTGATGTCTGAGGGGAGATTGGGTCGGCTGGGCCTGTATTCACTGGAATGTAGAAGAGTGAGCGGGGATCTAATTGAAAGGTATAAAATTCTGACAGTGCTGGACAGGCTGGATACAGGGATATTGTTTCCTCCGGCTGGGGGTGTCTGGAACAAGGGGTCACAGTCTCAGGATATGGGGGAGGCCATTTGGGACTGAGATGAGGGGAAACCTCTTCACTCAGAGGGTGGTGAACCTGTGGAATTCTCTCCCACAGAAAGCTGTGGAGACCAAGTCACTGAATATATTTAAGAAGGAAAGAGATAGATTTCTAGACTCTAAAGGTGTCGAGGTGTATGGGGAGAGCGCTGGGGTATGGCATTGAGACAGAGGATCGGCCATGATAGTGTTGAATGGTGGGTCAGGCTCGAAGGGCTGAATGGCCTCCTCCTCCTCCTATTTTCGATGTTGATGTGACCGCCCCAAGTCTCTTTGGGCCTCCACTCTTTCCAGCCTTTCCCCATTCATAAAGCAATCTGTTCTATCATTTTTAAAGTGGGTGACCACACAATTGTCTCCAATGAAATCCATCTTTCACTCTTGGAACCATTCAGTTAAGACATTTCACTTTAGGGCGGCACGGTGGCACAGTGGTTCGTACTGCTGCCTCACAGCGCCAGGGACCCGGGTTCAATTCCAGCCTCAGCTCGCTGTCTGTGTAGAGTTCTCCCACTGTCTGCGTGGGTTTCCTCCGGGTGCTCCAGTTTCCTCCCACAGTCCAAACATGTGCGGGTCAGGTGGATTGGCCATGATAAATTGACCTTAGTGTCAGGGGATTAACAGGGTAAATAGATGGGATTACGGGAATCGGGCCTGGGTGGGATTGTGGTCGATGCAGACTCGATGGGCCGAATGGTCTGCCCTTCAGGGATTCTATGATTCTAGGATCTCAAATCATTGATAAATACGATGAAAATGAGACAGACACGGGGGCTTTGCAGCAGCAGACAGAATGGGAATCATTGCATCCTGCACCGAGTTTTATTACACAACCAATTTCAGAAAATTCACAACTCTAATTCACAACAGCAAAGTGTGGGATTGCAAACTTGGAATTATTAGCCCAGGACTAAAGTTTAAAAGCTAAACACTGACATTCGGAAACAGGAGATGGCCTCACATCTTCAATTCTGTGATTGTCCCCCATCTCCTGCTCTGAATATTACAATATCTCTGCCCCCTTCATGCGTCTGCAGACTTTGAAAGTTACTCAGACATCGGTGAAACTAGTCTTTATCTCGGGGCATTTCCTGTGAAATATGCACCTTCTGCAACGAGACACAATCTAATTGACGCTTTCTGATACAATCTGAATCTCCTTTCAAACAACCTCCCAACCCCACTGTGCAGGAATGTCACCTTTTGTCACATTCCCCAACACAATTGTTGACACTTTATCAGGCGGGAAAAGTAGATTCAACTGACAGATTCTGAGCACCAGGTTGAATCTTTAAGATGTAAAAATGAACTGAAAGCCCAGGTCTCTCTGTTCCTGCATCCATTTTAACATTGACCCATTGATTTTAAATTGCTTCTCCTGTATAAAAATATCATCTATCAACCTCAGATTTAAACATTAATAAGTGACTGAGCATCAACTGCGAATTATAGAAGGTCGTTCCAAACTAATATCACAGCTGGTGTGGCAAAGTATTTCTGAATTCCACTCCTACAAGTCTAAAATCCTCAACATTGTTTGAAATCCAATGTCCCCAAGTCCTGGACTCCCCAACCAGCAGGAAAAGTTGTTCTTTATCAGTCCTCTCCATTCCCCTTATTATCTTGAAGTGTTTGATCCAATCATCCCGTAGCCTAAATTCCAGCATTACAGAGTAACACTTCAACTACACTTTTCAACAAACAATCCCAAACCAAATACAGAACAGGGTTCATAGAATCCTGCAGTGCAGGAGGCCATTCGGCCCATCGAGTCTGCACTGACCACAATCCCACCCAGGCCCCATCCCTATAATCCCATACATTTACCTCAGCTAATCCTCCTGACACTAAGGGACAATTTAGCTTGGCCAATCCACCTAACCTGTACACCTGATAGAAGTCTGCCAGATTATGAGGGGCATGGACAGAGTGGATAGTCAGAAGATTTTTCCCAGGGTGGAAGAGTTATTACTCGGGGGCAGAGGTTTAAGGTGCGAGGGGCAAGGTTTAAAGGAGATGTGGGAGGAAAGTTTTTTTACACAGAGTGTGGTGGGTGCCTGGAACTCGTTGCCGGGGGAGGGAGTGGAAACGGATACGATAGTGACTTTTCAAGGGCGTCTTGACAAAGACATGAATAAGATGGGAATGGAGGGATAAGGTCCCCGGAAGGGTAGGGGGTTTTAGTTCAGTCAGGCAGCATGGTCGGTGCAGGCTTGGAGAGCCGAAAGACCTGTTCCCGTGCTGTAATTTTCTTTGTTCTATCTTTGGACTGTGGGATGAAACCGGAGCACCCGGAGGAAACCCACACAAACACGGGAAGGACGTTCAAACTCCAGTCAGAAAGTGACCCATGCTGGGAATCGAAGGCGGGTCCCTGGCACTGTGAGGAAGCAGTGCTAACCCCTGCATCACTGTGCCACCCCCAAATTGAAAACTTGGGTTCAAATTCAAGACAGCCGCAAATTCACTTTGAGAAAAGTTCCCTCTGCTGTGTCAAAGGAATTTTTAATTGAGGATTTTTATTTCTGGGAAAACTGAACTCACATTGAACAGCATCCCAGTGTGGGATTTAAACTCTAGTTTGTTTCAGTCATGGGGAGAGAGATGGAGCGAGAGGGAGAGATACAGATACAGAGGCAGAGAGACACACAAACAGGATGGGATAGTGCTGTACATGTTTCAGAGCTGACACTGAGACACACACGAGATGTACAATCGCAGATCAGAGTGAATCATTCTCTGTTACCTGCAGTGTCCTGGACATGGACAGAAGCTGACACTCAGACACACACAACAACAACTTGCATTTATATAGCACCTTGGACAGTATTATCCCAAGATGCTTCACACTCCCAGGACAGGTACAGCACAGGGTTAGATACAGAGTAAAGCTCCCTCTGCACTGTCCACATCAAACACGACCAGGACAGGTAGAGCACGGGCTTAGATACAGAGTAAAGCTCCCTCTACACTGTCCCCATCAAACACTCCCAGGACAGGTACAGCACGGGGTTCGATACAGAGTAAAGCTCCCTCTACACTGTCCCCATCAAACACTCCCAGGACAGGTACAGCACGGGGTTAGATACAGAGTAAAGCTCCCTCGACACTGTCCCCATCAAACACTCCCAGGACAGGTACAGCACTAGGTTAGATACAGAGTAAAGCTCCCTCTACACTGTCCCCATCAAACACTCCCTGGACAGGTACAGCACAGGGTTAGATACAGAGTAAATCTCCCTCTGCACTGTCCCCATCAAACACTCCCAGGACAGGTACAGCACGGGGTTAGATACAGAGTAAAGCTCCCTCTGCACTGTCCCCCATCAAACACTCGCAGGACAGGTACAGAGTAAAGCTCCCTCTACACTGTCCACATCAAACACGACCAGGACAGGAAGAGCACGGGGTTAGGTACAGAGTAAAGTTCCCTCTACACTGTCCCTATCAAACACTCCCAGGACAGGTACAGCACGGGGTTAGATACAAAGTATAGCTCCCTCGACACTGTCCCCTTCAATCACTCCCAGGACAAGGACAGCATGGGCTATGTACAGGGTAAAGCTCCCTCTGCACTGTCCCCATCAAACACTCCCTGGACAGGTACAGCACGGGGTTAGATACAGAGTAAAGCTCCCTCGACACTGTCCCCATCAAACAATCCCAGGACAGGTACAACAAGGGGTTAGATACAGAGTAAAGCTCCCTCTACACTGTCCCCATGAAACACACCCAGGACAGGTGCAGCACGGGATTAGATACAGAGTAAAGCTCCCTCTACACTGTCCCCATCAAACACACTCAGGACAGGTGCAGCACGGGGTTAGATACAGAGTAAATCTCCCTCTACACTGTCCCACATCAAACATTCCCAGGATTGATACAGCACGGGGTTAGATACAGAGTAAAGCTCCCTCCACACTGTCTCCATCAAACACTCCCAGGACAGGTACAGCACGGGGTTCGATACAGAGTAAAGCTCCCTCTACGCTGTCCCCATTAAACACTCCCAGGACAGGTACAGCACGGGGTTAGATACAGAGTAAAGCTCCCTCTAAACTGTCCCCACCAAACACACTCAGGACAGGTACAGCACGGGATTAGATACAGAGTAAAGCTCCCTGTACAGTGTCCCCATGAAACACACCCAGGACAGATACAGCACGGGATTAGATACAGAGTAAAGCTCCCTCTACACTGTCCCCATCAAACACACCCAGGACAGATACAGCACGGGATTAGATACAGAGTAAAGCTCCCTGTACACTGTCCCCATGAAACACACTCAGGACAGGTGCAGCACGGGATTAGATACAGAGTAAAGCTCCCTCTACACTGTCCCCATCAAACGCTCCCAGGACAGGTACAGCACGGGGTTAGATACAGAGTAAAGCTCCCTCTACACTGTCCCCATCAAACACTCCCAGGACAGATAGAGCCCGGGATTAGATACAGAATAAAGCTCCCTCTACACTGTCCCCATCAAACACTCCCAGGACAGAGACAGCAGGGGGTTAGATACAGAGTAAAGCTCCCTCGACACTGTCCCCAAAAAACACTCCCAGGAAAGGTACAGCACGGGGTTCGATACAGAGTAAAGCTCCCTCTACGCTATCCCCATCAAACACTCCCAGGACAGGTACAGCACGGGGTTAGATACAGAGTAAAGCTCCCTCGACACCGTCCGCATCAAACACTCCCAGGTCAGATACAGCACGGGGTTAGATACAGAGTAAAGCTCCCTCGACACCGTCCCCATCAAAGACAAACCAGGACAGTTACAGAACGGGGTTAGATACAGAGTAAAGCTCCCTCTACACTGTCCCACATCAAACATTCCCAGGATTGATACAGCATGGAGTTAGACACAGAGTAAAGCTCCCTCGACACTGTCCCCAAAAAACACTCCCAGGACAGGTACAGCACGGGTTTCGATACAGAGTAAAGCTCCCTCTACGCTGTCCCCATCAAACACTGCCAGGACAGATACAGCCCGGGATTAGATGCAGAATAAAGATCCCTCTACACTATCCCCATCAAACACTCCGAGGACAGGTACAGCACGGGGTTAGATACAGAGTAAAGCTCCCTCTACACTGTCCTCATCAAACACGCCCAGGACAGATACAGCACGGGGTTAGATACAGAGTAAAGCTCCCTCCACACTGTCTCCATCAAACACTCCCAGGACAGGTACAGCACGGGGTTCGATGCAGAGTAAAGCTCCCTCTACGCTGTCCCCATTAAACACTCCCAGGACAGGTACAGCACGGGGTTAGATACAGAGTAAAGCTCCCTCTAAACTGTCCCCACCAAACACACTCAGGACAGGTACAGCACGGGGTTAGATACAGAGTAAAGCTCCCTGTACAGTGTCCCCATGAAACACACCCAGGACAGATACAGCACGGGATTAGATACAGAGTAAAGCTCCCTCTACACTGTCCCCATCAAACACACCCAGGACAGATACAGCACGGGATTAGATACAGAGTAAAGCTCCCTGTACACTGTCCCCATGAAACACACTCAGGACAGGTGCAGCACGGGATTAGATACAGAGTAAAGCTCCCTCTACACTGTCCCCATCAAACGCTCCCAGGACAGGTACAGCACGGGGTTAGATACAGAGTAAAGCTCCCTCTACACTGTCCCCATCAAACACTCCCAGGACAGATAGAGCCCGGGATTAGATACAGAATAAAGCTCCCTCTACACTGTCCCCATCAAACACTCCCAGGACAGAGACAGCACGGGGTTAGATCCAGAGTAAAGCTCCCTCTACACTGTCCCCTTCAAACACTCCCAGGACAGGTACAGCACGGGGTTAGATACAGAGTACAGCTCCCTCTAAACTGTCCTCACCAAACACACTCAGGACAGGTACAGCATGGGGTTAGATACAGAGTAAAGCTCCCTCGACTCCGTCCCCATCAAACACTCCCAGGACAGGTAGAGCACGGGGTTAGATACAGAGTAAAGCTCCCTCTGCACTGTCCCCTTCAAACACTCCCTGGACAGGTACAGCACGGGGTTAGAAAGATAGAGAAGCTCCCTCTCCACTGTCCCCATCAAACACACTCAGGACAGGTGCAGCACGGGGTTAGATACAGAGTAAAGCTCCCACTACACTGTTCCCATCAAACACTCCCAGGACAGATACAGCACGGGGTTAGATACAAAGTAAAGCTCACTCTACACTGTCCCCTTCAAACACTCCCAGGACAGGTACAGCACGGGGATAGATACAGAGTAAAGCTCCCTCTACACTGTCCCCATCAAACACTCCCAGGACAGGGACAGCACGGGGTTAGATACAGAGTGAAGCTCCCTCGACACTGTCCCCCATCAAACACTCCCAGGACAGATACAGCACGGGATTAGATACAGAGTAAAGCTCCCTCTACACTGTCCGCATCAAACACTCCCAGGACAGGGACAGCACGGTGTTAGATACAGAGTGAAGCTCCCTCGACACTGTCCCCATCAAACTCTCCCAGGACAGGTACAGCACGGTGTTAGATACAGAGTAAAGCTCCCTCGACACTGTCCCCATCAAACACACCCAGGACAGAGACAGCCCGGGATTAGATACAGAGTAAAGCTCCCTGTACACTGACCCCATGAAACTCACTCAGGACAGGTGCAGCACGGGGTTGGATCCAGAGTAAAGCTCCCTCTACACTGTCCGCATCAAACACTCCCAGGACAGGGACAGCACGGGGTTAGATACAGAGTAAAGCTCCCTCGACACTGTCCCCATCAAACACTCGCAGGACAGGTACAGCACGGGGTTAGATACAGAGTAAAGCTCCCTCTACACTGTCCCCTTCAAACACTCCCAGGACAGGTACAGCACGGGACGAGATACAGAGTAAAGCTCCCTCTACACTGTCCCCTTCAAACACTCCCAGGACAGGTACAGCACGGGGTTAGATCCAGAGTAAAGCTCCCTCTACACTGTCCCCTTCAAACACTCCCAGGACAGGTACAGCTCGGGGTTAGATACAGAGTAAAGCTCCCACTACACTGTTCCCATCAAACACTCCCAGGACAGATACAGCACGGGGTTAGATACAGAGTAAAGCTCCCTCTACACTGTCCCACATCAAACACTCCCAGGATTGATACAGCATGGAGTTAGACACAGGGTAAAGCTCCCTCTACACTGTCCCCATCAAACACTCCCAGGACAGGGACAGCACGGTGTTAGATACAGAGTAAAGCTCCCTCGACACTGTCCCCCATCAAACACTCCCAGGACAGATACAGCACGGGATTAGATACAGAGTAAAGCTCCCTCTACACTGTCCGCATCAAACACTCCCAGGACAGGGAGAGCACGGTGTTAGATACAGAGTAAAGCTCCCTCGACACTGTCCCCATCAAACACTCCCAGGACCGGGACAGCACGGTGTTAGATACAGAGTAAAGCTCCCTCGACACTGTCCCCATCAAACACACCCAGGACAGAGACAGCACGGGATTAGATACAGAGTAAAGCTCCCTGTACACTGACCCCATGAAACACACTCAGGACAGGTGCAGCACGGGGTTAGATACAGAGTAAAGCTCCCTCGACACTGTCCCCATCAAACACTCACAGGACAGGTACAGCACGGGGTTAGATCCAGAGTAAAGCTCCCTCGACACTGTCCGCACCAAACACTCCCAGGACAGGGACAGCACGGGGTTAGAAACAGAGTAAAGCTCCCTCGACACTGTCCCCATCAAACACTCGCAGGACAGGTACAGCACGGAGTTAGATACAGAGTAAAGCTCCCTCTACACTGTCCCGTTCAAACACTCCCTGGACAGGTACAGCACGGGGTTAGATCCAGAGTAAAGCTCCCTCTACACTGTCCCCATCAAACACTCACAGGACAGGTACAGCACGGGACTAGATACAGAGTAAAGCTCCCTCCACACTGTCCCCTTCAAACACTCCCAGGACAGGTACAGCACGGGGTTAGATACAGAGTAAAGCTCCCACTACACTGTTCCCATCAAACACTCCCAGGACATATACAGCACGGGGTTCGATACAGAGTAAAGCTCCCTCTACACTGTCCCACATCAAACACTCCCAGGATTGATACAGCATGGAGTTAGACACAGAGTAAAGCTCCCTCGACACTGTCCCCAAAAAACACTCCCAGGACAGGTACAGCACGGGGTTCGATACAGAGTAAAGCTCCCTCTACACTGTCCCCTTCAAACACTCCCAGGACAGGTACAGCACGGGGTTAGATCCAGAGTAAAGCTCCCTCTACACTGTCCCCATCAAACACTCCCAGGACAGGGACAGCACAGGGTTAGGTACAGAGTAAAGCTCCCTCAACACGGGTCCCCTTCAAACACTCCCAGGACAGTTTGAGCACGGGGCGAGATACAGAGTAAAGCTCCCTCTCCAATGTCCCCATCAAACACTCCCAGGATAGGTACAGCACGGGGTTAGATACAGTGTAAAGCTCCCTCCATACTGTTCCCATCAAACACTCCCAGGACAGGTGCAGCACGGGGTTAGATACAGAGTAAAGCTCCCTCTACACTGTCCCCTTCAAACACTCCCAGGACAGGTACAGCACGGGGTTAGATACAGAGTAAAGCTCCCTCTGCACTTTCCCACATCAAAACACTCCCAGGATTGATACAGCATGGAGTTAGATACAGAGTAAATCTCCCTCTACACTGTCGCCATTAAATACTCCCAGGACAGATACAGCAAGGCTTTCGATGCAGAGTAAAGCTGCCTCGACACTCCCCTTCATCCACTCCCAGGACAGATACAGTGTTGAAGTTAACTGTCTGTCTGTTTCATTTCCATCTCCTCTGCACCCGCTCTCGAACACAAATAATTGTCTGGTAGAAAGTGAGAAGGAGCCTCGATAGAGAGGTTGGGAAGGATTGAATGGAGAGAGGCAGAAACCCTCAACACATTTCAAAACTACACTGATTTCCACTTGAAGGAATAACTTCTCCACCCCAACACTATCCCGTCATTCTCGATAAGCCCATGCTGCCCGTGTTCTGTGATAAATTACACGCAAGTGAAAAGATTATTTTAAATAGTGGGGTTACATTTGCCACCCCCCAATCTGTAGGAACTGCTCCAGAGTCTATAGAATTTTGGAAGATGACCAGCAAAGCATCCAATATTTCCAGCGCCGCTTCCTTTAATACTCTGGGATGGAGATTATCAGGCCCTGGGGATTTGTCAGCCTTTAACCCCATTCATTCCCCCAGCACCATTTTCTTACTAATACTGATTTCCTTCAATTCAATTCCACACTCTCACTAAACCATTGGTTCCCTAACATTTCTGCCAGGTTATCTGTGCCTCTTTTGTGAAGACAGAACCAAAGTATACGTTCAATTCTGCTGCCATTTCTTGCTCCCCATTATAATTTCCCCGGAGAGATGGAGAGAGGCAGAGTCACTGAGAGATAGGGATGAGATAGTAATGCAGAGAGTAACAGTGAGATATTCAGGAGGGCAAGCAGCTAATAGTGGGGTACAACAAGGATCACTCCAAAGCCACAAATATTGCCTCATGTTGCCGCTGTCGCCATTTACCTAAAATCAGCATCCTCTGCTTTCCAAGCGTTCCCCCAATGTGCCGATTATCTCAAAGCCGATCCTCTCAGTCCCGGGACATCACTGCAGGAGTTCCTCAGGGTGAGTGTCCGAGGCCCCAACCATCTTCAGCTGCTCCATCACTGACCTTCCCTCCATAGGTGAGATGTTCGCTGATGATCGCAGCATTCACAACTCCTCAGATTGTGAAATAGTCAATGCCGGAATACTGAGCAGGACAGGCAGCATCTGTGGAAAGAGAAGCAGATTCTGGGACTGGGGGGACTGAGAGACAGGAAGATAGTGAAACACACACACACACACACACATAGATACACGCACAGTCTCACACACACACACAGATAGAGAACAGTCCCACAGTCTCACTCACAATATCCTAATCTCCCTGGCATTAAGGGGCAATTTATCACGGCCAATCAACCTAACGCGCGCATCTTTGGAGTGTGGGAGGAAACCGGAGCACCAGGAGGAAACCCATGCAGACACGGGGAGAACGTGCAAACTCCACACAGACAGTGACCTGAGACCAGAATTGAACCCGGGTCCGTTGCACTGTGAGGCAGCAGAGCTAACAACTGTGACACCAATGTTGGCCTTCATTGCAAGAGGATTCGAGTAGAAGAGCAAGGATGTCTTACTGCAGCTGGACAGAGCCTCGGTGAGACCACACCTGGAGTCTTGTGTACAGTGTTCCTCTCCTTATCTGAGGAAGGATGTACTTGCCACAGAGGGAGAGCAGTGAATGTTCACCAGACTGATTCCTGGGATGGCAGCATTGATGTCTGAGGGGAGATTGGGTCGGCTGGGCCTGTATTCACTGGAATGTAGAAGAGTGAGCGGGGATCTAATTGAAAGGTATAAAATTCTGACAGTGCTGGACAGGCTGGATACAGGGATATTGTTTCCTCCGGCTGGGGGTGTCTGGAACAAGGGGTCACAGTCTCAGGATACGGGGGAGGCCATTTGGGACTGAGATGAGGGGAAACCTCTTCACTCAGAGGGTGGTGAACCTGTGGAATTCTCTCCCACAGAAAGCTGTGGAGACCAAGTCACTGAATATATTTAAGAAGGAAAGAGATAGAGTTCTAGACTCTAAAGGTGTCGAGGTGTATGGGGAGAGCGCTGGGGTATGGCATTGAGACAGAGGATCGGCCATGATAGCGTTGAATGGTGGGTCAGGCTCGAAGGGCTGAATGGCCTCCTCCTCCTCCTATTTTCTATGTTGATGTGACCGCCCCAAGTCTCTTTGGGCCTCCACTCTTTCCAGCCTTTCCCCATTCATAAAGCAATCTGTTCTATCCTTTTTAAAGTGGGTGACCAGACAATTGTCTCCAATGAAATCCATCTTTCTCTCTTTGAACCATTCAGTTAAGACATTTTACTTTAGGGCAGCATGGTGGCACAGTGGTTCGTACTGCTGCCTCACAGCGCCAGGGACCCGGGTTCAATTCCAGCCTCGGGTGACTGTGTGGAGTTTGCACATTCTCCCCGTGTCTGCGTGGGTTTCCTCCGGGTGCTCTGGTTACCTTCCACACTCGCAAGATATATAGGTTAGATGGATTAGCAATGGGGTTATGGGGATAGGGCTGGGGTGAGGGCCTGGGGAAGATACTCTGTCATCAAGTCTGTGCAGACTCAATGAGCTGAATGGCCTCTTATGCAGTGGAATACCTCTTTGCCATTTGAAGCTTCTAGCTATAAGACTTAAAATGCTGCCTATTTCTGTGAAATGTAGCAAACTTTCTGTCTCATCACCGGCGACATGATGGCACAGTGGTTAGCACTGCTCCCCCACAGCACCAAGGACCCACGTTCAATTCCAGCCTCGGGTGACAGTCTGCGTGGAGTTTGTACGTTCTCCCAGTGTCTGCGTGGGTTTCCTCCGGGTGCTCCGGTTTCCTCCCACACTCCAAAGATGTGCGGGTGAGGTTAATTACCCGTGCTCAATTGCCCCTTAGTGTTAGGGGGATTCAGGCCCGGGTGGTCTTGTTGTTGGGGGCAGGCTTGATGGACCAAAGGACCTCCTTCTGCACTTTAGGGATTCTATTATGAACGGCATGGTGGCACAGTGGTTAGCACAGCGCCAAGAACCCAGGTTCAATTCCAGCCTCAGCTCGCTGTCAGTGTAGAGTTCTCCCAGTGTCTGCGTGGGTTTCCTCCGGGTGCTCCAGTTTCCTCCCACAGTCCAAACATGTGCGGGTTAGGTGGATTGGCCATGATAAATTGACCTTAGTGTCAGGGGATTAACAGGGTAAATATATGGGGTTACGGGAATCGGGCCTGGGTGGGATTGTGGTCGGTGCAGACCCGATGGGCCGAATGGTCTGCCCTTTAGGGATTCTATGATTCTAGGATCTCAAATCATTGATAAATACGATGAAACTGAGACAGACACGGGGGCTTTGCAGCAGCGGACAGAATGGGAATCATTGCATCCTGCACCGAGTTTTATTACACAACCAATTTCAGAAAATTCACAACTCTAATTCACAACAGCAAAGTGTGGGATTGCAAACTTGGAATTATTAGCACAGGACTAAAGTTCAAAAGCTAAACACTGACATTCGGAAACAGGAGATGGCCTCACATCTTCAATTCTGTGATTGTCCCCCATCTCCTGCTCTGAATATTACAATATCTCTGCCCCCTTCATGCGTCTGCAGACTTTGAAAGTTACTCAGACATCGGTGAAACTAGTCTTTATCTCGGGGCATTTCCTGTGAAATATGCACCTTCTGCAACGAGACACAATCTAATTGACGCTTTCTGATACAATCTGAATCTCCTTTCAAACAACCTCCCAACCCCACTGTGCAGGAATGTCACCTTTTGTCACATTCCCCAACACAATTGTTGACACTTTATCAGGCGGGAAAAGTAGATTCAACTGACAGATTCTGAGCCCCAGGTTGAATCTTTAAGATGTAAAAATGAACTGAAATCCCAGGTCTCTCTGTTCCTGCATCCATTTTAACATTGACCCATTGATTTTAAATTGCTTCTCCTGTATAAAAATATCATCTATCAACCTCAGATTTAAACATTAATAAGCGACTGAGCATCAACTGCGAATTATAGAAGGTAGTTCCAAACTAATATCACAGCTGGTGTGGCAAAGTGTTTCTGAATTCCACTCCTACAAGTCTAAAATCCTCAACATTGTTTGAAATCCAATGTCCCCAAGTCCTGGACTCCCCAACCAGCAGGAAAAGTTGTTCTTTATCAGTCCTCTCCATTCCCCTTATTATCTTGAAGTGTTTGATCCAATCATCCCGTAGCCTAAATTCCAGCATTAGAGTAACACTTCAACTACACTTTTCAACAAACAATCCCAAACCAAATACAGAACAGGGTTCATAGAATCCTGCAGTGCAGGAGGCCATTCGGCCCATCGAGTCTGCACTGAACACAATCCCACCCAGGCCCCATCCCTATAATCCCATACATTTACCTCAGCAAATCCTCCTGACACTAAGGGACAATTTAGCTTGGCCAATCCACCTAACCTGTACACCTGATAGAAGTCTGCCAGATTATGAGGGGCATGGACAGAGTGGATAGTCAGAAGCTTTTTCCCAGGGTGGAAGAGTTATTACTCGGGGGCAGAGGTTTAAGGTGCGAGGGGCAAGATTTAAAGGAGATGTGGGAGGAAAGTTTTTTTACACAGAGGGTGGTGGGTGCCTGGAACTCGTTGCCGGGGGAGGGAGTGGAAACGGATACGATAGTGACTTTTCAAGGGCGTCTTGACAAAGACATGAATAAGATGGGAATGGAGGGATAAGGTCCCCGGAAGGGTAGGGGGTTTTAGTTCAGTCAGGCAGCATGGTCGGTGCAGGCTTGGAGAGCCGAAAGACCTGTTCCCGTGCTATAATTTTCTTTGTTCTATCTTTGGAGTGTGGGATGAAACCGGAGCACCCGGAGGAAACCCACACAAAGACGGGAAGGACGTTCAAACTCCAGTCAGAAAGTGACCCATGCTGGGAATCGAAGTCGGGTCCCTGGCACTGTGAGGAAGCAGTGCTAACCCCTGCATCACTGTGCCACCCCCATATTGAAAACTTGGGTTCAAATTCAAGACAGCCGCAAATTCACTTTGAGAAAAGTTCCCTCTGCTGTGTCAAAGGAATTTTTAATTGAGGATTTTTATTTCTGGGAAACTGAACTCACATTGAACAGCATCCCAGTGTGGGATTTAAACTCTAGTTTGTTTCAGTCATGGGGAGAGAGATGGAGCGAGAGGGAGAGATACAGATACAGAGGCAGAGAGACACAGAAACAGGATGGGATAGTGCTGTACATGTTTCAGAGCTGACACTGAGACACACACGAGATGTACAATCGCAGACCAGAGTGAATCATTCTCTGTTACCTGCAGTGTCCTGGACATGGACAGAAGCTGACACTCAGACACACACAACAACAACTTGCATTTATATAGCACCTTGGACAGTATTATCCCAAGATGCTTCACACTCCCAGGACAGGTACAGCACAGGGTTAGATACAGAGTAAAGCTCCCTCTGCACTGTCCACATCAAACACGACCAGGACAGGTACAGAGTAAAGCTCCCTCTGCACTGTCCACATCAAAAGAATAATGTTTAATCTGCACTGTTCATCAAATGTTCCCAACACAAATACTGTAATGGGCTAAATGCAGAGTAAAATTCCCTCTGCTCTGTCCAAGGAATGTTTCAGCACAGATTTTTATTTTGAAGTTTAGGAAAAACAGGAATCAAATTGCTCAGCATCCCAGTGTGGCCTCCTGTTTATTTCAATCAGCCCTTCACATTCAAACATGAAGTTGAAGCTTCGAATACTGTCTGTGGCAGCGTTTGTGGATTCAGTTGTTCTCCTGCTTTTTCACTTGTCTGAAGGATTTGAATTATAGACATTGTTTAATCATTCCTTTCTCTCAGCACATGGAACTTGTGAATCTTCAAGGCAGACAATCTCATGTAATTCACAACAAACTGCATCTTTATTCATCCGTCCATTTCCTATCTCTGAATGGATCACACACATTTCCAGAATGCAGGAAGCTCTCAATGGAAACTGCTTCCAATTATTCCCCAATACAATTGTTCGCACTTGACTGTGAACTACATTCCACTGACATTCCCAAAGCAGCCACAGAAAAGTGACTGGTTATTTTAAACATTGAACCTGAACTATTTGAACTGATGATTCACTCACATTGTACAGAAATGTTGAGTCTGTTTTGATGAGAGTGATCAGATTAACATTGTAACATGAAGACAGCCTCCGTACTGAGATTAACCACATTTACAACAATTCTGCAATATCAGATCCATTGCTGTGTGTATTGTGCGAATTCAGCTGTGAAATATCTGGACATTTGGAGCTTCCACTGTTTCTGTCATTTCATCATTTATTAAAGTACGTTGTTCTATCCCTTTTAAATCTAAGTTGTGTCAGTTTACATTTCCCTGCACTGAAACCTCTCCACCAGTTTTGTCCATGTACAAAATATGAATAACTCTTTGCAATCTGATGTTTCCAGCGATGCTGCTTACAATGCTGTCTAATGTTTTGTGTCATTGGCAAACCAGGATGTGTAGTATTCAGTCACATTAAATGGTCAATAAATATGTCAATACTGTGTATATATTTCACTGTGTGCGTGTGTGTGTGTGTGTGTCTGTGTCTCTGTGTGTGTGTGTGTGTCTGTGTGTGTGTGTCTGTGTGTGTGTGTCTGTGTGTGTGTGTCTGTGTGTGTGTGTGTGTGTGTGTGTCTCTGTGTGTGTCTCTGTGTGTGTGTCTCTCTGTGTGTGTGGGTGTGTGTGTGTGTGTGTCTGTGTGTGTGTCTCTGTGTGTGTGTGTGTGTCTCTGTGTGTGTGGGTGTGTGTGTGTCTGTGTGTGTGTGTGTGTCTGTGTGTGTGTCTCTGTGTGTGTGTGTCTCTGTGTGTGTTTGGGTGTGTGTGTGTCTGTGTGTGTCAGCATGCATGTGTCTCTGTGTGTGTGTGTGTCTGTGTGTCTGTGTCTGTGTGTCTGTGTCAGCATGCATGTGTCTCTGTGTGTGTGTGTGTGTGTGTGTCTGTGTGTCAGCATGCATGTGTGTCAATGTATTTGAATCTCAAATATGTGCAGTTGGAGGCCATTTGACCCATCGAGCCTGCTCCCCCACTCAAACAGATCTTGACAAACACACACACACACACACACACAGACGCACACACAGAGATACAGACACACACACACACACACACTCATAGACACACACGCACTGACAAAGAGAGAGACACACAGTCACTCACGGACACACACACACAGAGACACAAACACACACTCACGGACACACACGCACACACGCAGAGAGACACAAACACACACTCACAGACACACATGCACAAAGACACAG
Source organism: Mustelus asterias (assembly GCF_964213995.1). Classification (NCBI taxonomy): domain Eukaryota; kingdom Metazoa; phylum Chordata; class Chondrichthyes; order Carcharhiniformes; family Triakidae; genus Mustelus; species Mustelus asterias. Next base: position 35,151 of record NW_027592000.1, read on the forward strand.
AGAGAGACACACACACACAGGCACACACTCACTCACAGACACACGCAGAGAAACACAATCACACACACAGAAACACACAATGAAATAGACACTTGCACACACTTAGAAACTGTCTCTCTCTCTCTCTCTCTCTCTCTCACACACACACACACACACACACACACACACACACACACAGACACACACACACACACACACAGACACACACACACACACAGAAATACAAAAACATAAGCGCACCGACACTCTCATTCCTATTTCTGTTTTACTCCTCAATGCCCCAACTAAAAAGTACTGGGATCTGAGCTTGAAATGCTGGAACTGATCATGGAGGAACGAGTGGGGCCTAATAGACACTGAGAAGTTAACTTGTGTGTGAATCATAGAATGGGGACAGCACAGGAGGCCATTCAGCCCGTCGAGCCTGGATCGACACACTGCAAGAGCAGTTTCACTATTCCCAATCCTCCACCCTCTCCCCGTAACCCTGTCAATATTTTCCCTTCAGCTTCCCATTCAATTTCCTCTTGATGGAATCTTCTCCCACCTCTGACTCAGGCAGAACATGATGTGGAGATGCCGGCGTTGGACTGGGGTAAACACAGTAAGAAGTTTAACAACATCAGCTTAAAGTCCAACAGCTTTATTTGGTAGCAAAAGCCACACAAGCTTTCGGAGCTCCAAGCCCCTTCTTCAGGTGAGTGGGAATTCTGTTCACAACAGGGCAGATAAAGACACAGACACAATTTACATGAATAATGGTTGGGATGCGAATCCTTACAGCGAATCAAGGCAGAACATTCCAGATACCATCAGTCACTACGTTAAAAACATTTCCTCATCACAGATTCATACAGTGCAGAAGAGACCCTTCGGCCCATCGAGTCTGCACCGACACGTGAGGACCACCTAACATACCGACCTCACCCCATTTACCAGCACTTGGCCCATAGCCCTGAATGTGATGATGTGCCAAGTGCTTATCCAGCTACTTTTTAAAGGATGTGAGGCAACTTGCCTCTGCCAACCTCCCAGGCAGCGCATTCCAGACTGGCACCACCCTGTGGGTAAAACAGATTTTCCTCACATCCCCCCCAAACCTCCTGCCCCTCACCTTGAACCTATGTCCCCTCGTGACTGACCCTTCAACTAAGGGGAACAGCTGCTCCCGATCCACACTCTTCATGTCTCTCATAATCTTGTCCACCTCAATCAGGTCGCCCCCCCAGTCTTCTCTGCTCCAATGAATACAACACAAGCCTACTCAACATCTCATTTTTAATTTTGTTTATTAGTGTCACAAGGAGGCTTGCATTAACACTGTGAAGTTACTGTAATAATTCCCAGATGCCACAATCTGGTGTTCGGTTACACTGAGAGAAAATTTACCACGGCCAATGCACCCTAACCAGCACATCATTCACACTGTGGGAGGAAACCACAGCACCCAGAGGAAAGGCACGCAGACACGGAGAGAACGTGCAGAATTCACACAGACAGTGACCTGAGCCGGGAATCGAACCTGGGTCCCTGGCGCTGTAATGCAGCAGTGATAACAACTGTGCCACTGTGTGGCCCATAGCTCTCTTCATAGCTGAAACACTCCAGCTCAGATGCATCCTGGTGAATCTCCTCTGCATCCTGTCCAGTGCATTCACACCCTTCCTATAATGTGGCAACCAGAACCGCACACAGTACTCCAGCTGTGGCCTCACCAAAGTTTTATACAGCTCCAACATGTCTACCCTGCTTTTGTAATCTCTGCCTCGACTGAAAAAGGCAAGCGTTCCACATGCCTCTTACACCGCTCCACTAACATGCAAATCAGCAAATGAGAAATATTTGGGATGGATGAGTCCTTGGCAGCATGGATTAGAAGTTTGGTAAGAGATAGGAAACAGAGGGGAGGTAGAGATGGGCATTTCTCAGACTGGAGACGAGTTGAAAGTGGTGTTCCCCAGGGATCAGTGTTGGGATCCTTGCTTTTTCTGATTTATATTAACAGCTTAGCGACGGGGGTTGAACGCACAATCTCCAAATTTGCAGATGACGCTGAGCTCGGGAGAAGAGAGAAGAGTGACACTGAGCGACTTCAGAGGGACATGGACAAGTTGGCCAAATGGGCAGACACCTGGGAGATGAATTTCAATGCAGCGAAATGGGAGGGAATGCATTTTGGTGCAAGAAACATGGGGAGACGATACAGACTCAATGGTACAACGTTGAGGGGACTACAGGAGCAGATGGGCCTTGGGTTTCAAGTGATTCATTCTCTGAAGGTGGCCAGGCAAGATGAAACAGTTGTTAAGAAGCCTGATAGGATCCTTGGGTTTATAAAGAGAGGCATAGAGTATAAAAGCAAGGAAGTGATGCTACACCTCTACAAATCATTGGACAGATCACATTCGGAGCACTGTGATCAGTTCTGGGCACCGTATTTAAGGAAGGACGTTAAAGTCCTCGAGAGAGGCAGAGAGAGAGAGAGAGTGCAAAGGAGATTCACTCGAATGATTCCAGGAATGAGAAATTTTAGATCCAAGGAAAGATGAGAGAAATTGGCCTTATTCTCCTTGGAGCAGAGAAGATTAAGAGGTGACCTTATCGAGGTGTTCAGAATGATGAACAATGTTGACAGGGTGAAGAAGGATATTCTGTTTCCACTCGTTGGTGTGTCAGTGACGAAGGGGTCACAATTTCAAGATGGTCAGCAAGGGAGCTGGGAGTGTGATGAGGAGAAACTGCTTTACTCGGAGAGTTGTTGGGATTTGGAATGCGCTGCCTGGGAGAGAGGTGGAGGCAGATTCCATAGGAGGATTCAAAAGAGAGGCGGATACATATTTGAAAGTGATTGCTTTAGGGGGCTAAGGAGACAGGGCTGGAGAATGGGACTCGCTGGGTGGCTCTTCCGGGATCGGGGCAGACATGATGGGCCGAATGGCCTCCTGCTGTTCTGTGATTCGAGAACACCCTTTGTGTGAAGAAGTGTTCCTTAATTTCACTTTGAAAGGGTTTCAGAATATTTTTAATATTTCAGACAATGATCCCAGTCCCAGACTCCACAACCAGCAAGAAACATTTCTCTTTCTCTATCCTATCAGTTTCCATTATTCTCCTGACAACTTGGATCAAATTATCCCTGACACTCCAAAATTCCCGGGAATACAACCCTCGTTTGTGTCTCCATAGCTGCGTCTCTGCCACATTTAAAATACGAATGTTACCTTAGCGAGGAGACAACTCTGTCAGAAATATCTCAGTGCTGCGCTCACATCAAATGGCCGCTGGGAAGAAAGGCCAAATGGCTGACTGATATTTGTGGATATTTTTCAGATTCCCAGAGAGGGAGAGGGAGAGATGGAGAGAGGGACAGAAGACACAGAGAGTGAGGAAAAGAAATAAACACAGAATTACCTTGGGCCCATTTAGTTTATATTTTCTCTGCTCTCCTCAACTTCCTGTCCGAACTCCACTTGCCTCCTTCTGCCCTGCAACAATTCTGTGATCCTGTGATGGGATAAACAGACCGAGGGAGGAAATATGAAGGTCTGCAGCATCTTTGAGAGTGGATTAATTGCAGGAATGAGGGATGTGAGCTCCAGGGTGAGGTTGGAGAAACGGGGCTTGTTCCCCTTGAGGGGAGATTTGCTCGAGTTGTACAAGATTAGGACAGGTTTAGATAAAGTCGATAAAGGAAAGCTGTTGCCGTGAGCTGGTTGGGTTCAGGGATGACAGGGAGACACAATTTAAAGTTTCAGGAGAGACGCAGTGAGGGAATGTGAGGAAAAACATCTTTCACACACACACAGAGCCTGGGAATGTGTTTGGACACGCGGCCTATGAGGATGGTGGAAGCGGAGATGATGAGTGAATGACAGGGATGGAGAGGTGACACTAGGAGAGGCAATGGCCTAGTGCTATTATCTCCAGACTATTAATCTAGAAACTCAGCGAATGTTCTGGGGACCTGGGTTTGAATCCCACCAATTGGAATTCAATAAAAATATCTGGAATTAAGAATCTACTGGTGACCATGAAACCATTGTCGATTGTCGGAAAAACCCGTCTGGTTCACTAATGTCTTTTAGGGAAGGAAATCTGCCATCCTTACGTGGTCTGGGCTACGTGTGACTCCAGAGCCACAGCAATGCGGTTAACTCTCAACTGCCCGCGAAGAGCAACTCGATGCAATAAATTCTGTTCAGCCAGCGATGCCCGTGTCCCACGAAAGAATTAAAGAAAACTTCAATCAACTCACTCCTGAACCTTCTAAATCCCAGGGATACAGAATAAATCTCCATCGAAACTGTCCTGTGACACAATACACCACAGAGTTAGAAACACAGTCAATGCCTCTACTTTCTCAGAAGATGAAGGAAATTGGGCATGTCAGCTACAACTCTCACTAACTCATTCTTTCTGGTTACATCACAGCTTGGTCTGGCTCCTGTTCTGCCCAAGACCGCAAGGATCTACAAAAGGTCATGAATGTAGCCCAATCCATCACGCAAACCGGCCTCCCATCCACTGACTCTGTCTACACTTCCCGCTGCCTCGGAAAAGCAGCCAGCATAATGAAGGACCTCACCCACCCCGGACATTCTCTCTTCCACCTTCTTCCGTCGGGAAAAAGATACAAAAGTCTGAGGTCACGTACCAACCCACTCAAGAACAGCTTCTTCCCTGCTGCTGTCAGACTTTTGAATGGACCTACCCTGCATTAAATTGATCTTTCTCTCCACCCTAGCTATGACTGTAACACTACATTCTGCACTCTCTCGCTTCCTTCTCGATGAACAGTATGCTTTGTCTGTATAGCGCACAAGAAACAAGACTTTTCACTGTATACTAATATGATAATAATAAATCAAATCAAAATAATTAATCAAGTCAAAGTATTTACCCTGCTAATCCCCCTAAGACTATGGGGAAAGTTAGCATGGCCAATCCACCGAACCCGCACATCTTTGGGCTGAGAGAAGGAAGAGCGGCACTCGGAGGAAACCCATGCAGATAGTGACCCGAGGCTGGATATGAACTTGTGTCCCTGGTGCTGTGATACAGCAGTGCTAACCACTGGTGCCACCGTGCTGCCCGCTCCTGTTTGGGAGCTTCACCAGGTTGACACCTCATTTTTAAGGGATGCCAGGTTGGCCCCGTGGCTTGATGGTAATGGTTGAGTGGGGAATGAATCATTCTCTGTTATCTGCAGTGTCCTGGACATTGAGAGAAATTGACACTCAGACACATAAAACAACAACCTGCATTGATATAGCACCTTGAACAGAAACGTCCTCAGATGCTTCACAGGAGCCTGGAGTGAAAAATTAGAAGCCGAGTCACAGGCGAGTTTAGGGACAAAAGAATTGCCCCAAAGAACTGGTCAAAAAGGGGTTGTTTTGAGGAAGTGTCTGAATGGTGGAAAGGGAGGTATGAAGACAGAGAGTTTTGGGAAGGAATTCCAGAGTTGGAGCCACACAGTGAACTGCAGACCCCAATGGTGAAAGGATTAAAATGGGGAATGGTCAGGGAGCCAGGATTAAAGGAAAACAGACATCAGAGGATGGTGGGACTGGGGGATATAGGGAGGGCTCATTTACAGAAGACAGTACCAAACTTTAACCACATCTCGTGTGAAGAAGTGCTTCCTAATTTAGAATTGAAAGAAGTTTAGAAGTTTATGTATTAGTGTCACAAGTCGGCTTACATTAACATGGTAATGAACTTACTGTGAAAATCCCTTAGTCACCAACCTCCGGCGCCTGTTCGGGTAACACTGAGGGAGAATTTAGCATGGCCAATGCACCCGAAACAGCACGTCTTTCAGACTGAGGGAGGAAACCGGAGCATCCGGAGGAAACCCACGCAGACACAGGGAGAACATGCGGACTCCGCACAGACAGGAATAAATGAATCTTTTTCTAACTAGCAGGCAGTGACGAGTGGGGTCCCGCAGGGGTCAGTTCTTGGGTCCCAGCTATTCACAAAACACATCAGTGATTTGGATGAGGGAACCAAACGTAATATTCTCAAGTTTGCTGATGAGGCGAAACTTAGTGGGAATGTGAGTGATGGGGAGGATGTTAAGAGGCTTCGGGGTGATTTAGACAAGTTGAGTGAGTGGGGAAATACATGGCAGATGCAGAATAATGTGGATAAATGTGACGTTATCCACTTTGGACGGAGGAAGAGAATGGCAGAGTATTAGTTGAATGGTGATAGATTGGGAAATGTTGTACAAAGGGACCTGGGTATCTGAGAACACCAGTCACTGAAAGCAAGCATGCAGCTACAGCAAGCAGTTAGGACGACCAATGGGATGTTGTCCTTCATTGCAAGAGGATTGGAGTAGAAGAGCAAGGATGTCTTTCTGCAGCTGGACAGAGCCTCGGTGAGACCACACCTGGAGTCTTGTGTACAGTGTTCCTCTCCTTATCTGAGGAAGGATGTACTTGCCACAGAGGGAGAGCAGTGAATGTTCACCAGACTGATTCCTGGGATGGCAGCATTGATGTCTGAGGGGAGATTGGGTCGGCTGGGCCTGTATTCACTGGAATGTAGAAGAGTGAGCGGGGATCTAATTGAAAGGTATAAAATTCTGACAGTGCTGGACAGGCTGGATACAGGGATATTGTTTCCTCCGGCTGGGGGTGTCTGGAACAAGGGGTCACAGTCTCAGGATATGGGGGAGGCCATTTGGGACTGAGATGAGGGGAAACCTCTTCACTCAGAGGGTGGTGAACCTGTGGAATTCTCTCCCACAGAAAGCTGTGGAGACCAAGTCACTGAATATATTTAAGAAGGAAAGAGATAGATTTCTAGACTCTAAAGGTGTCGAGGTGTATGGGGAGAGCGCTGGGGTATGGCATTGAGACAGAGGATCGGCCATGATAGTGTTGAATGGTGGGTCAGGCTCGAAGGGCTGAATGGCCTCCTCCTCCTCCTATTTTCGATGTTGATGTGACCGCCCCAAGTCTCTTTGGGCCTCCACTCTTTCCAGCCTTTCCCCATTCATAAAGCAATCTGTTCTATCATTTTTAAAGTGGGTGACCACACAATTGTCTCCAATGAAATCCATCTTTCACTCTTGGAACCATTCAGTGAAGACATTTCACTTTAGGGCGGCACGGTGGCACAGTGGTTCGTACTGCTGCCTCACAGCGCCAGGGACCCGGGATCAATTCCAGCCTCAGCTCGCTGTCAGTGTAGAGTTCTCCCAGTGTCTGCGTGGGTTTCCTCCGGGTGCTCCAGTTTCCTCCCACAGTCCAAACATGTGCGGGTCAGGTGGATTGGCCATGATAAATTGACCTTAGTGTCAGGGGATTAACAGGGTAAATAGATGGGATTACGGGAATCGGGCCTGGGTGGGATTGTGGTCGATGCAGACTCGATGGGCCGAATGGTCTGCCCTTTAGGGATTCTATGATTCTAGGATCTCAAATCATTGATAAATACGATGAAACTGAGACAGACACGGGGGCTTTGCAGCAGCAGACAGAATGGGAATCATTGCATCCTGCACCGAGTTTTATTACACAACCAATTTCAGAAAATTCACAACTCTAATTCACAACAGCAAAGTGTGGGATTGCAAACTTGGAATTATTAGCACAGGACTAAAGTTTAAAAGCTAAACACTGACATTCGGAAACAGGAGATGGCCTCACATCTTCAATTCTGTGATTGTCCCCCATCTCCTGCTCTGAATATTACAATATCTCTGCCCCCTTCATGCGTCTGCAGACTTTGAAAGTTACTCAGACATTGGTGAAACTAGTCTTTATCTCGGGGCGTTTCCTGTGAAATATGCGCGTTCTCCAAAGAGACACAATCTAATTGACGCTTTCTGATACAATCTGAATCTCCTTTCAAACAACCTCCCAACCCCACTGTGCAGGAATGTCACCTTTTGTCACATTGTTGACACTTTATCAGGAGGGAAAAGTAGATTCAACTGACAGATTCTGAGCCCCAGGTTGAATCTTTAAGATGTAAAACTGAACTGAAAGCCCAGGTCTCTCTGTTCCTGCATCCATTTTAACATTGACCCATTGATTTTAAATTGCTTCTCCTGTATAAAAATATAATCTATCGACCTCAGAGTTAAACATTAATAAGCGACTGAGCATCAACTGCGAATTATAGAAGGTAGTTCCAAACTAATATCACAGCTGGTGTGGCAAAGTGTTTCTGAATTCCACTCCTACAAGTCTAAAATCCTCAACATTGTTTGAAATCCAATGTCCCCAAGTCCTGGACTCCCCAACCAGCAGGAAAAGTTGTTCTTTATCAGTCCTCTCCATTCCCCTTATTATCTTGAAGTGTTTGATCCAATCATCCCGTAGCCTAAATTCCAGCATTACAGAGTAACACTTCAACTACACTTTTCAACAAACAATCCCAAACCAAATACAGAACAGGGTTCATAGAATCCTGCAGTGCAGGAGGCCATTCGGCCCATCGAGTCAGCACTGACCACAATCCCACCCAGGCCCCATCCCTATAATCCCACACATTTACCTCAGCCACTCCTCCTGACACTAAGGGACAATTTAGCTTGGCCAATCCACCTAACCTGTACACCTGATAGAAGTCTGCCAGATTATGAGGGGCATGAACAGAGTGGATAGTCAGAAGATTTTTCCCAGGGTGGAAGAGTTATTACTCGGGGGCATAGGTTTAAGGTGCGAGGGGCAAGGTTTAAAGGAGATGTGGGAGGAAAGTTTTTTTACACAGAGGGTGGTGGGTGCCTGGAACTCGTTGCCAGGGGAGGGAGTGGAAACGGATACGATAGTGACTTTTCAAGGGCGTCTTGACAAAGACATGAATAAGATGGGAATGGAGGGATATGGTCCCCGGAAGGGTAGGGGGTTTTAGTTCAGTCAGGCAGCATGGTCGGTGCAGGATTGGAGAGCCGAAAGACCTGTTCCCGTGCTGTAATTTTCTTTGTTCTATCTTTGGAGTGTGGGATGAAACCGGAGCACCCGGAGGAAACCCACACAAATATGGGAAGGACGTTCAAACTCCAGTCAGAAAGTGACCCATGCTGGGAATCGAAGGCGGGTCCCTGGCACTGTGAGGAAGCAGTGCTAACCCCTGCATCACTGTGCCACCCCCATATTGAAAACTTGGGTTCAAATTCAAGACAGCCGCAAATTCACTTTGAGAAAAGTTCCCTCTGCTGTTGAAAGGAATTTTTAATTGAGGATTTTTATTTCTGGGAAAACTGAACTCACATTGAACAGCATCCCAGTGTGGGATTTAAACTCTCGTTTGTTTCAGTCATGGGGAGAGAGATGGAGCGAGAGGGAGAGATACAGATACAGAGGCAGAGAGACACAGATTCAGGATGGGATAGCGCTGTACATGTTTCAGAGCTGACACTGAGACACACACGGGATGTACAATCGCAGACCAGAGTGAATCATTCTCTGTTACCTGCAGTGTCCTGGACATGGACAGAAGCTGACACTCTGACACACACAACAACAACTTGCATTTATATAGCACCTTGAACAGTATCATCCCAAGATGCTTCACAGGAGCCTTAATGTGAGAAATTTGACCCCGAGTCACAGGAGAGTTTAGGGTCACATGTCCCAAAGGTTTGGCCAGATGGTTTTTACGAACTATTTTAATTGGAGGAAAAGGAGGTATTAAAATGGAGAAAACCAATCTGCTTCACTCATGTCCTTTATGGGAGGAAATCTGCCGTCCTTACCTGGTCGGGCCTACATGTGACTCCAGCCTCACAGCAATGTGGTTGACTCTTAGATGCTGTTTGAAATGGCCTAGCAAGCCACTCAGTTCATGAGCAATTAGGGACGAGGAGTAAACACTGGCAGAACCAGCCAGGCCCACATCCCATGGATGTATTTGAGTAAAACGTTCAGGGAAGGAATTCCAGAGTTGGAGCCCACGCAGATGAAGACACAGCTCCCAATGGGGAAACGATTCAAATTGTGGATGGTCACGGAGCCAGAATGAAAGGAAAACAGATATGGGAGGATGGTGGGACTGGAGGAGGTGGATAAACAGCAAGAAACATTTCTCTCTCTCTGTGCTATCAGTTTCCATTATTCTCCTGACAACTTGGATCAAATTGTCCCTGACACTCCAAAATTCCTGGGAATACAGCCCTCGTTTGTGTCTCCATAGCTGCGTATCTGTCACATTTAAAATACTAACGTTACTTTAGTGAAGAGACAACTCTGTCAGAAATATCTCAGTGCTGCGTTCACACGAAATGGCCACTGGGAAGAAACGCCAAATGGCTGCCTGATATTTGTGGATATTTTTCACGGAATCCCAGAAAGGGAGAGATGGACAGAAGACACAGAGACAGAGAGTGAGAAAAAGAGAGAGACACAGATTGATGGAGGTATAAAAGCTTTCCCTTTACCTGCACATGATTTAACTTGTTCCCAGTTGGTTTATGGTTTCTCTCCTCAACTTATTATCCAAAGTGCATCACTTCACATTTCTCAGTGTTGAAGTTAACTGTCTGTCCGTTTCATTTCAATCTCCTCTGCACCCGCTCCCGAACACAAATAATTGTCTGGTAGAAAGTGAGAAGGAGCCTCGACAGAGAGGTTGGGAAGGATTGAATGGGGAGAGGCAGAAACCCTCAACACATTTCAAAACTATACTGATTTCCACTTGAAGGAATAACTTCTCCACCCGAACACTATCCCGTCATTCTCGATAAGCGCATGCTGCCCGTGTTCTGGGATAAATTACACGCAAGTGAAAAGATTATTTTAAATAGTGGGGTTACATTTGCCACCCCCCAATCTGTAGGAACTGCTCCAGAGTCTATAGAATTTTGGAAGATGACCAGCAATGCATCCAATATTTCCAGCGCCGCTTCCTTTAATACTCTGGGATGTAGATTATCAGGCCCTGGGGATTTGTCAGCCTTTAACCCCATTCATTCCCCCAGCACCATTTTCTTACTAATACTGATTTCCTTCAATTCAATTCCACACTCTCACTAAACCATTGGTTCCCTAACATTTCTGCCAGGTTATCTGTGCCTCTTTTGTGAAGACAGAACCAAAGTATATGTTCAATTCTTCTGCCATTTCTTTGCTCCCCATTATAATTTCCCCGGAGAGATGGAGAGAGGCAGAGTCACTGAGAGATAGGGATGAGATAGTAATGCAGAGAGTAACAGTGAGATATTCAGGTGGGCAAACAGCTAATAGTGGGGTACAACAAGGATCACTCCAAAGCCACAGATATTGCCTCACGTTGCCGCTGTCGCCATTTACCTTAAATCAGCATCCTCTGCTTCCCAACCTTTCCCCCAATGTGCCGATTATCTCAAAGCTGATCCTCTCAGTCCCGGGACATCACGGCAGGAGTTCCTCAGGGTGAGTGTCCGAGGCCCCACCATCTTCAGCTGCTCCATCACTGACCTTCCCTCCATAGGTGAGATGTTCGCTGATGATCGCACCATTCACAACTCCTCAGATTGTGAAATAGTCAATGCAGAAATACTGACAGATTCTGAGCCCCAGGTTGAATCTTTAAGATGTAAAAATGAACTGAAAGCCCAGGTCTCTCTGTTCCTGCAAGTATTTTAACATAGACCCATCGATTTTAAATTGCTTCTCCTGTGTGTAAAATACCATCTATCAACTTCAGGTTTGAACATTAATAAGCGACTGAGCATCAACTGTGAATTATAGAAGGTAGTTCCAAACTAATATCACACCTGGTGTGGCAAAGTGCTCCTGAATTTCACTCCGAAAAGTCTAAAACCCTAAACATTGTCTAAAATCCAATGTCCCCCAAGTCCTGTCCCCATCAAACACTCCCAGTACAGATACAGCACAGGGTTAGGTACAGAGTAAAGCTCCCTCGACACTGTCCCCATTAAACACACCCAGGACAAATACAGCACGGGGTTCAATACAGAGTAAAGGTCCCTCGACACTGTCTCCATCAAACACTCGCAGGACTGGGACAGCACGGGGTTAGATACAGAGTAAAGCTCCCTCTACACTGTCCCCCATCAAACACACCCAGGACAGGGACAGCACGGGGTTAGATACAGAGTAAAGCTCCCTCTACACTGTCCCCCATCAAACACACCCAGGACAGGTACAGAACGGGGTTAGATACAGAGTGAAGCTCCCTCTACACTGTCCCCATCAAACACTCCCAGGACAGGTACAGCACAGGGATCGATACAGAGTGAAGCTCCCTCTACACTGTCTCCATCAAACACTCCCAGGACAGGTACAGCACGGGGTTCGATACAGAGTGAAGCTCCCTCTACACTGTCCCCCATCAAACACTCCCAGGACAGGGACAGCACGGGGATCGATACAGAGTGAAGCTCCCTCTACACTGTCTCCATCAAACACTCCCAGGACAGGGACAGCACGGGGTAAGATACAGAGCAAAGCTCGCTCTACACTGTCCCCATAAACCACTTCCAGGAGAGATATAGCACGTGGTTAGATACAGAGTAAAGCTCCCTCTACACTGTCCCCCATCAAACACGCCCAGGACAGGTACGGCACGTGTTTAGATACAGAGTGAGGCTCCCTCTACACTGTCCCCATCAAACACTCCCAGGACAGGGACAGCACGGGGTTAGATACAGAGTAAAGCTCCCTCTACACTGTCCCCCATCAAACACTCCCAGGACAGGTACAGCACGGGGTTAGATACAGAGTAAAGCTCCCTCTACACTGTCCCCCATCAAACACTCCCAGGACAGGTACAGCACGGGTTTCGATACAGAGTGAAGCTCCCTCGACAACTATCCCCATCAAACACTCCCAGGACATGTACAGCACGGGTTTCGATACAGAGTGAAGCTCCCTCGACACTGTCCCCATCAAACACTCCCAGGACAGGGACAGCACGGGGTGAGATTCAGAGTGAAGCTCCCTATACACTGTCCCCATCAAATAATCCAATGACAGATACAGCATGGTGCTAGATTAAAGGAAAAGCTGCCTCCACATTGTGCACATCAAACACACCCAGGACAGGTACAGCACGGGGTTAGATACAGCTCAAATCTTCCTCTACATTTTGCCCATCATTGTGTGTGTGTGTGTGTGATAGAGTGTGTGTGTGCGTGTGAGAGAATGTGTGTGTGAGAGAGAGTGTGTGTGTGTGTGAGAGAGAGTGTGTGTGTGTGAGAGAGTGTGTGTGAAAGAATGTGTGTGTGAGAGAGAGAGTGTGTGTGTGTGTGAGAGAGAGTGTGTGTACGAGAGAGAGAGTGTGTGAGAAAGTGTGTGTGTGTGAGACAGAGTGTGTGTGAGAGAGTGTGTGCGAGAGAGAGAGTGTGTGCGAGAGAGAGAGTGTGTGTGCGAGAGAGAGTGTGTGTGCGAGAGAGAGTGTGTGCGTGAGAGAGAGGGTGTGTTAGAGAGTGTGTGTGTGTGAGAAAGAGTGTGTGTGTGAGAGACAGAGTGTGTGTGAGAGAGTGTGTGTGAGAGAGAGTGTGTGCGAGAGAGAGAGTGTGTGCGAGAGAGAGAGTGTGTGTGTGTGAGAGAGAGAGTGTGTGTGAGAGAGAGAGAGTGTGTGTGAGAGAGAGTGTGTGCGAGAGAGAGTGTGTGTGTGAGAGAGAGTGTGTGTGTGAGAGAGAGAGTGTGTGAGAGAGAGAGAGTGTGTGTGTGAGAGAGAGTGTGTGAGAGAGAGAGAGTGTGTGTGTGAGAGAGAGTGTGTGAGAGAGAGAGTGTGTGTGTGAGAGAGAGTGTGTGTGAGAGAGAGAGTGTGTGTGTGAGAGAGAGTGTGTGAGAGAGAGAGAGTGTGTGTGTGAGAGAGAGTGTGTGTGAGAGAGAGTGTGTGTGTGTGACAGAGAGAAAGAGCATGCGTGTGAGTGAGAGAGTGCGTAAGAGATAGTGTATGTGTGTGTGAGAGAAAGAGAGAGCATGTGTGTGTGTGTCTGAGAGGGTGTAAGGAGAGCGTCTGTGTGACCTGATCTCCCTCGACAGTCTATCAGTAACTGAAACACGGGATTAGATGCAAAGTAAAGGTCCCTCGACACTGTTCCCATCAAACACTCCCAGGAAAGGTACAGGTACAGCACAGAGATCGATACAGAGTAAAGCTCTCTCTGCACTGTTCCCATCAAACACTCCCAGGACAGACACAGCACAGAGTTCGATACAGAGTAAAGCTCCCTCTACACTGTCCCCATCCAACACACCCAGGAGAGATACAGCACGGGGTTAGATACAGATTAAAGCTCACTGTACACTGTCCCCATATAACAGTCCTAGAACAGATACAGCACGGGGTTAGACATAGAGTAAAGCTCCCTCTGCACTGTCCCCATCAAACAAACCAAGGACAGGTACAGCACGGGTTTAGATACAGAGTAAAGCTCCCTCGATACTGTCCCCATCAAACACTCCCAGGACAGGGACAGCATGGGTTAGATACAGAGTAAAGCTCCCTCTGCACTATCCCCATCAAACACTCCAAGGACAGATACAGCAGGGGGTTAGATATGGTGTAAAGCTCCCTCTACAATATCCCCATCAGACAAACCAAGGACAGGTACAGCACGGGGTTAGATACAGAGTAAAGCTCCCTCTTCACTGTCCCCATGAAACACTCCCATGACAGATACAGCAAGTGGTTAGATGTAGAGTAAAGCTCCCTCGACACTGTCCCCATCAAACACTCCCAGGACAGGTACAGCATGGGGTTAGATACAGAGTAAATCTACCTCTACACTGTCCCCATCAAACACTCCCGGAACAGACACAGCACGGGGTGAGATACAGATTAAATCTCCCTCGACACTGTCTCCATCAAACACTCGCAGGACAGGGACAGCACGGGTTAGATACAGAGTAAAGCTCCCTCTACACTGTCCCCCAT
>NW_027592000.1:55000-65000 GCF_964213995.1 Mustelus asterias
ACACACCCAGGACAGGTACAGCACGGGGTTATATACAGCTCAAATCTTCCTCTACATTTTGCCCATCGTTGTGTGTGTGAGAGAGAGAGAGTGTGTGTGTGTGTGAGAGAGAGTGTGTGTGTGAGAGAGAGTGTGTGTGTGAGAGAGAGTGTGTGTGAGAGAGAGTGTCTGTGTGAGAGAGAGAGGTGTGTGTGTGAGAGAGACTGTGTGTGAGAGAGAGTGTGTGTGTGTGTGAGAGAGAGTCTGTGTGTGAGAGAGAGCGAGTGTGTGTGTGAGAGAGTGTGTGTGTGTGTGAGAGAGTGTGTGAGAGACAGAGTGTGTGTGAGTGAGAGAGACCGTGTGTGTGAGAGAGAGTGAGAGAGAGGGCGTGTGTGAGAGAATGTGTGTGTGTGAGAGAGTGTGTGTGTGTGTGTGTGAGAGCGTGTGCGTGAGAGAGAGTCTGTCTGTGTGAGAGAGAGAGAGTGTGTGCGAGAGAAAGAGTGTGTGTGTGTGAGAGTGTGTGTGTGAGTGAGAGTGTGTGTGTGAGTGAGAGTGTGTGTGTGAGAGAGAGTGTGTGTGTGTGAGAGTGTGTGTGTGAGTGAGAGTGTGTGTGTGAGTGAGAGTGTGTGTGTGAGAGAGAGTGTGTGTGTGAGTGAGAGTGTGTGTGTGAGAGAGAGTGTGTGTGTGAGTGAGAGTGTGTGTGTGAGTGAGAGTGTGTGTGTGAGTGAGAGTGTGTGTGTGAGTGAGAGTGTGTGTGTGAGAGAGAGTGTGTGTGTGAGTGAGAGTATATGTTTGAGATAGAGTGTATGTGTGTGAGAGTGAGTGTATGTGAGTGAGAGACTGTGTGCATGTGTGTGAGAGTGTGTCAGTGAGAGAGAGTGCATGGGTGAGAGTGTGTGAGCGTGAAAGTGTGTGACAGAGAGAAAGTGTGTGAGAGAGAAAGTGTGTGTGACAGAGAGAAAGAGCATGTGTGTGAGTGAGAGAGTGCGTAAGAGATAGTGTATGTGTGTGTGAGAGACAGAGAGAGCATGTGTGTGTGTGAGAGACAGAGAGAGCATGTGTGTGTGTGTGTGTGTGTGTATCTGAGAGTGTGTAAGGAGAGCGTGTGTGTGACCTGATCTTCCTCTACAGTCTATCAGTAACTGAAACACGGGATTAGATGCAAAGTAAAGCTCCCTCGACACTGTTCCCATCAAACACTCCCAGGAAAGGTACAGGTACGGTACAGAGTTCGATACAGAGTAAAGCTCTCTCTACACTGTTCCCATCAAACACTCCCAGGACAGACACAGCACAGAGTTTGATACAGAGTAAAGCTCCCCCTACACTGTCCCCATCCAACACACCCAGGACAGATACAGCACGGGGTTAGATACAGAGTAAAGCTCCCTCTACACTGTCCCCATCAAACACTCCCAGGACAGGTACAGCACAGGGTTAGATACAGATTAAAGCTCACTGTACACTGTCCCCATCAAACAGTCCCAGAACAGATACAGCCTGGGGTTAAATATAGAGTAAAACTCCCTCGACACTGTCCCCATCAAACAAACCAAGGACAGATACAGCACAGGGTTAGATACAGAGTAAAGCTCCCTCTGCACTGTCCCCAACAAACTTGCCCAGGACAGGTACACACGGGTTTAGATACAGAGTAAATCTCCCTCGATACTGTCCCCATCAAACAAACCAAGGACAGATACAGCACGGGGTTCGATACAGAGTAAATCTCCCTCTGCACTGTCCCCAACAAACACTCCCAGGACAGATACAACACGGGGTTAGATCCAGGGTAAATCTCCCTCTGCACTGTTCCCAACAAACACTCCCAGAACAGTTACAGCACGGGGTTAGATACAGAGTAAAGCTCCCTCTACACTGTCCCCATCAAATACTCCCAGGACAGGTCCAGCACGGGGTTAGATACAGATTAAAGCTCCCTCTACACTGTCTCCATCAAACACTCCCAGGACAGGTACAGCACAGGGTTAGATACAGAGTAAAGCTCCCTCTACACTGTCCCCATCAAACAAACCAAGGACAGGTACAGCACGGGTTTAGATACAGAGTAAAGCACCCTCGATACTGTCCCCATCAAACACTCCCAGGGCAGGGACAGCATGGGTTAGATACAGAGTAAAGCTCCCTCTGCACTATCCCCATCAAACACTCCAAGGACAGATACAGCAGGGGGTTAGATATGGAGTAAAGCTCCCTCTACAATATCCCCATCAGACAAACCAAGGACAGGTACAGCACGGGGTTAGATACAGAGTAAATCTCCCTCTTCACTGTCCCCATGAAACACTCCCATGACAGATACAGCAAGTGGTTCGATGTAGAGTAAAGCTCCCTCGACACTGTCCCCATCAAACACTCCCAGGACAGGTACAGCATGGGGTTAGATAGAGTAAATCTACCTGAACACTGTCCCCATCAAACACTCCCGGAACAGACACAGCACGGGGTGAGATACAGATTAAATCTCCCTCGACACTGTCCCCATCAAACACTCCCAGGACAGGTACAGCACGGGGTTAGATACAGATTAAATCTCCCTCTACACTGTCCCCATCAAACTCGCCCAGCACAGATACAGCAAGTGGTTAGGTACAGAGTAAAGCTCCCACTTCACTGTCCTCAACTAACACTCCGAGGACATATACAGCACAGGGTTAGATACAGAGTAAAGCTCCCTCTACACTATCCCCATCAAACACTGCCAGGACAGGTACAGCACGGGTTTAGATACAGAGTGAAGCTCCCTATACACTGTCCCCATCAAACACTCCCAGGACAGGTACAGCACGGGTTTAGATACAGAGTAAAGCTCCCTATACACTGTCCCCATCATATAATCCAATGACAGACACAGCATGGTGCTAGATTAAAGGAAAAGCTGCCTCCACATTGTGCACATCAAACACACCCTGGGCAGGTACAGCACGGGGTTAGATACAGCTCAAATCTTCCTCTACATTTTGCCCATCATTGTGTGTGTGAGAGAGAGAGTGTGTGTGTGAGAGAGAGAGAGTGTGTGTGTGTGTGAGAGAGAGTGTGTGTGTGTGAGAGAGAGTGTGTGAGAGAGTGTGTGTGAGAAAGAGAGAGTGTGTGTGAGAGAGAGAGTGTGTGTGAGAGAGAGAGTGTGTGCGAGAGAGAGAGTGTGTGTGAGAGAGGGTGTGTGTGTGAGAGAGAGTGTGCGTGTGAGAGAGAGTGTGTGCGAGAGAGAGTGTGTGCGAGAGAGAGTGTGTCCGAGAGAGAGAGCGTGTGCGTGAGAGAGAGTGTGTGTGTGAGAGAGAGAGAGACTGTGTGAGAGACAGAGTGTGTGCGTGAGAGAGTGTGTGCGTGAGAGAGTATATGTTTGAGAGAGAGTGTATATGTGAGAGAGAGAGTGAGTGTGTGAGAGAGTGTGTGTGTGAGAGAGAGAGTGTGTGCGAGACAGAGAGTGTGTGTGTGAGAGAGAGTGTGTGTGTGTGAGAGTGAGTTTATTTGTGTGTGAGAGACTGAGTGCATGTGTGTGAGAGTGTCAGTTGGAGATAATGCATGGGTGAGAGTGTGTGAGCGTGAAAGTGTGTGTGAGATAATGTGTGTGAGAGAGAAAGTGTGTGTGACAGAGAGAAAGAGCATGTGTGTGAGTGAGAGAGTGCGTAAGAGATAGTGTATGTGTGTGTGTGAGACAGAGAGAGCATGTGTGTGTGTGTGTCTGAGAGTGTGGAAGGAGAGCTTGTGTGTGACCTGATCTTCCTCTACAGTCTATCAGTAACTGAAACACGGGATTAGATGCAAAGTAAAGCTCCCTCGACACTGTTCCCATCAAACACTCCCAGGAAAGGTACAGGTACAGCACAGAGTTCGATACAGAGTAAAGCTCCCTCCACACTGTCCCCATGAAACACTCCCAGGACAGGTACAGCACGGGGTTAGATACAGATTAAAGCTCACTGTACACTGTCCCCATCAAAACCGTCCCAGAACAGATACAGCACGGGGTTAGATATAGAGTAAAGCTCCCTCTACACTGTCCCCATCAAACACTCCCAGGACAGGTACAGCACGGGGTTAGACATAGAGTAAAGCTCCCTCTACACTGTCCCCATCAAACACTCCCAGGACAGGGACAGCACGGGGTTAGATACAGATTAAAGCTCACTGTACACTCTCCCCATCAAAACCGTCCCAGAACAGATACAGCACGGCGTTAGATATAGAGTAAAGCTCCCTCTACACTGTCCCCATCAAACACTCCCAGGACAGGTACAGCACGGGGTTAGATCCAGAGTAAAGCTCCCTCGACACTGTCCCCATGAAACACACACAGGACAGGTACAGCACGGGGTTAGATACAGATAAAGCTCCCTCTGCACTGTCACTATCAAATAGTGTGAGAGAGAGTGTGTGTGCGAGAGAGAGAGAGCGTGTGTGTGAGAGAGAGTGTGTGTGTGTGTGTGAGAGAGTGTGTGTCTGAGTGTGTGAGAGAGTGTGTGTGCGAGAGAGAGAGAGTGTGTGTGTGTGAGATTATGTGTGTGTCTAAGAGTGTGTAAGAGAGAGTGTGTGTGTGAGCTGATCTTTTTCTACAGTCTATCGGTAACTGCAACACGATATTCTGCACCCTTTCCTCTCCTTCTCCCTGTGTACTCTATGTACAGAATGTTTTGTCTGTATAGCGCACAAGAAACAATACTTTTCACTGCATCCCAATTCAAATCAATCAAATCAAATCAAATTAACACGGTGAAGTTTGGACCCTGTGGGGTGACAGTTGTCTGAATACAGATTCTATCTTATTGTAACATTCAGGTACCACGTGTACTGAGCTCACCAGCGTTCTGTCTGTATTGTGTGAATCCAGTCTTGAAATATCCACTGATGTTGCTAATTCTGCCAAGACAGAAACAGAAAGAGTGTTTGAATTCTCCGTGATTCGACCCCTTAACGATAAACAACATGGTGGATGAGAGGGATAGAGAGAGAGAGGAAGAGAGAGAGATGGAGCGATGGAGAGTAACAGAGAGATAGGGAGAGGGAGCAATGCAGAGAGTAACAGTTAGACAGTGAGGAATAGAGATTAATTCAGATGGATAGTGAGTGACAGGGGAGTCCGAGACGCTACATAAGCAAGGTAAAGATTTGAAAATGGAGGAGTGTTTCTTACCCACTTTTAAAAGACAATCCACACTCACACCAGTCACATTTCACACTCTCTGCTCAGTCCTGTGTTGGGGGGTGTTGAGTGTGGGATCAGTGTTTGCTTTTCTCAAACCGCACTGATATTCCCAACAAGGGCAAGAGGTTTCAGTGTTTAAAAATGTAAACATTTAAAAACAAAAGCAGACAGGATTTGGTTAAATCTCACGGGATCCAGGGTGAGGTAGCCAAATGGATATAAAATAGGCTTGATGACAGAAGACAGAGGGTGGTTGTAGAGGGTTGTTTTTTTGGTCAAACTGGGGGCCTGTGACCAGCGGGGTGCCTCAGGGATCGGTGCTGGGTCCACTGTTATTTGTCATTTATATTAATGATTTGGATGAGAATTTAGGAGGCATGGTTTGTAAGTTTACAGTTGACACCAAGATTTGTGGCATAGTGGACAGTGAAGAAGGTTATCTCGGGTTGCAATGGGATCTTGATCAATTGGGCCAGTGGGTTGTTGAATGGCAGATGGAGTTTAATTTAGATAAATGCGAGGTGATACATTTTGGTGGATCGAACCAACACAGGACTTACTCAGTTAATGGTAGGGTGTTGGTGAGAGTTACAGAACAAAGAGATCTCGGGGTACAGATTGATAGCTCCTTGAAAGTGGAGTCACAGGTGGATAGAGTGGTGAAGAAGGCATTCCACATGCTTGGTTTCATTGGTCAGAACATTGAACACAGGAGTTGGGACGTCTTGTTGAAGTTGTACAAGACATTGGTAAGACCACACTTGGAATGCTGTGTATTGTTCTGGTAACCCTTATAGAAAGGAGATTATTAAGCTAGAAAGTGTGCAGAAAAGAATTACTCGGATGCTATGGGGTCCTGATGGTTTGAGTTATAATGAGAGGCTGGATACTCTGGGAATTTTTTCCCCTTGAGTTGGCTTAGTGGTGTTCTTTTCGAGGTCTCTCAAATAATGAGGGCATGGATACAGCAGCTTTATAGAACCTTAGTTAGGCCGCACTTGGAATATAGTGTTCAATTCTGATCGACACACTATCAGAAAGATGTGGAGAATTTGGAGAGGGTTCAGAAAAGATTTACCAGGATGTTGCCTGGTATGGAGGGCATTAGCTCTGAGGAGAGATTGGAGAAACTTGCTTTGTTCTCACTGGAACGACGGAGGTTGAGGGGCGACCTGATAGAATTCTACAAGATTATGAGGGGCATGGACAGAGTGGATAGTCAGAAGCTTTTTACCAGGGTGGAAGATTCAAAATCTAGGGGGCATAGGTTTAAGGTGTGAGGGGCAAGGTTTAAAGGAGATGTACAAGGCAAGTTTTTTTACACAGAGGGTGGTGGGTGCCTGGAACTCTCTGCCGGGGGAGGGAGTGGAAGCAGATACGATAGTGGGCTTTACGGAACGTCTGGACAAATACATGAATAGGATGGGAATAGAGGGATATGGTCCCCGGAAGGGTAGGGGGTTTTAGTTCAGACAGGCAGCATGGTCGGTGCAGGCTTGGAGGGCCGAAGGGACTGTTCCTGTGCTGTAATTCTCTTTGTTCTTTGAGAAGCTCGTCAACATCTTTTCCAAAAGGGAGGGGAGTCTAAAACTAGAAGACACAGGTTTAAGGTGAGAGGGGAGAGGGTCCAGAGGGCAATTCTTTTCACACATAGGGTGGTGAGGGATTGGAACAAGCTGCCAGAAGTCGTAGTAGAAGCGGACACAATTTTATATTTTAAAAAGCATTCAGACAGTTATTCTGGTAAGATTGGTGTGGAGGGATTTGGGCCAAACGCAAGGCATTTGATACGAGCTTAATGGTAAAAACTGGGTGGCAGGGAAAAGTTGGGCCAAAGGGCCCATTTGTATCTGAGCTCTGTTTTCTGCCCGGAAACCATTTCTCAATCCATCCCAGTATTTTCCAAATTTGTGGATTGGACACAGTAAATTGCCGTTTACTGTCCAAAGCTGTGTAGGTTCGGTGGATTCAGGTAAATGTGTGGGGTTACGGGGATAGGGCTGGGTCAAGGGCCTTGGTAAGATACTGTGTCAGAGAGTCAGTACAGACTCGATGGGCTGAATGGTCTCCTTCTGCACTGCAGGGATTCTGTGACTCTACTATTAAGATCCCTTTGTCATTTGAAGCTTCCAGCTAAAATGCTGACAATGCTGCCTATTTCTGTGCACTTTGGCAAATGTTCTGTCTCATCACCGGGCGACACGGTGGCACAGTGGTTAGCACTGCTGACTCACAGCGCCAGGGATCTGGGTTCGATTCCCCGCCTCGAGTGACTGTCTGTGTGGAGTTTGCACGTTTGCTAAATTGCCCCTTAGTGTCAGGGGGATTTGGGCGTGGGTGGGATTATTATTGGGGCAGGCTTGTTGGGCTGAATGGCCTCATTCTGCAGTGTAGGAATGGTTGATAAATAGTGAAACTGAGACACAAACTGGGGCTTGGCAGCAGCAGACAGAATGGGAATCATTGCATCCTGCAGGGATTTTTATTACAGAATCAATTTCAGAAAATTTACAACTCAAAAGTCACAACAGCAAAGTGTGGGATTGCAAACTTGGAATGATTAGCCTAGGACTAAAGTTTAAAAGCTACAGATTGACATTCAGAAACAAGAGATGGCCTCACATCTTCAATTCTGTGATTGTCTGCCATCTCCTGCTCTGAATATTACAAAATCTCTGCCCCCTTCATGCGTCTGGAGACTTTGAAAGTTACGCAGACATTGGTAAAACTTTCCTTTATCTCAAGGCATCTCCTGTGAAATAGTCAACTTCTGCAAAGAGACACAATCTAATTGACACTTTCTGAATCTCCTTTCAAACAACCTCCCAACCCCACTGTGCAGGATGCAGGAATGTCACCTTTTGTCACATTCCCCAACACAATTGTTGACACGTTTTCGGGACAGGAAAAGTAGATTCAACTGACAGATTCTGAGCCTCAGGTTGAATCTTTAAGATGTAAAAATGAACTGAAAGCCCAGGTCTCTCTGTTCCTGCAACTATTTTAACATTGACCCATTGATTTTAAATTGCTTCTCCTGTGTGTAAAATATCATCTATCAACTTCAGGTTTGAACATTAATAAGCGACTGAGCATCAACTGTGAATTATAGAAGGTAGTTCCAAACTAATATCACACCTGGTGTGGCAAAGTGTTCCTGAATTTCACTCCGAAAAGTCTAAAACCCTAAACATTGTCTAAAATCCAATGTCCCCTAAGTCCTGTCCCCATCAAACACTGTAAGAAGTCTCACAACACCAGGTTAAAGACTTTAACCTGGTGTTGTGAGACTTCTTACTGTGCTTACCCCAGTCCAACGCCGGCATCTCCACATCATGCCCATCAAACACTCCCAGGACAGATACAGCAAGGGGTTAGGTACAGAGTATAGCTCCCTCGACACTGTCCCCATTAAACAATCCCAGGACAAATACAGCACGGGGTTCAATACAGAGTAAAGGTCCCTCTACACTGTCCCCATCAAACACACCCAGGACAGGTACAGCATGGGGTTAGATACAGAATAAAGCTCCCTCTACACTGTCCCCATCAAACACACCCAGGACAGGTACAGCATAAGGTTAGATACAGAATAAAGCTCCATCGACACTGTCCCAATCAAACACTCACAGGATAGATACAGCACAGAGTGTGCGTGAGTGAGACAGACAGTGTGCGTGAGCGAGACAGAGAGTGTGCGTGAGCGAGACAGAGAGTGTGTGTGAGAGACAGAGTGTGTGTGAGCGAGACAGGGAGTGTGTGTGAGAGACAGGGAGTGTGTGTGAGAGACAGAGAGTGTGTGTGAGAGAGACAGAGAGTGTGTGTGAGAGAGACAGAGAGTGTGTGTGAGAGACAGAGTGTGTGTGAGAGACAGGGAGTGTGTGTGAGAGACAGAGTGTGTGTGTGAGAGACAGAGTGTGTGTGTGAGACAGAGTGTGTGTGAGAGACAGAGTGTGTGTGTGAGAGACAGAGTGTGTGTGAGAGACAGAGTGTGTGTGTGAGAGACAGAGTGTGTGTGAGAGACAGAGTGTGTGTGTGAGACAGAGTGTGTGAGCGAGACAGAGTGTGTGTGTGAGAGACAGAGTGTGTGTGTGAGAGACAGAGTGTGTGTGAGAGACAGAGTGTGTGAGAGAGACAGAGAGTGTGTGAGAGACAGAGAGTGTGTGTGAGAGAGACAGAGTGTGTGAGAGAGACAGAGAGTGTGTGTGAGAGACAGAGTGTGTGAGAGAGACAGAGTGTGTGAGCGAGACAGAGAGTGTGTGAGCGAGACAGAGAGTGTGTGTGAGAGACAGAGAGTGTGTGTGAGAGACAGAGAGTGTGTGTGAGAGAGACAGAGAGTGTGTGTGAGAGAGACAGAGAGTGTGTGTGAGAGAGACAGAGAGTGTGTGTGAGAGAGACAGAGAGTGTGTGTGAGAGACAGGGAGTGTGTGTGAGAGACAGGGAGTGTGTGTGAGAGAGACAGAGAGTGTGTGTGAGAGACAGAGAGTGTGTGAGAGACAGGGAGTGTGTGTGAGAGACAGAGAGTGTGTGTGAGAGACAGAGAGTGTGTGTGAGAGACAGAGAGTGTGTGTGAGAGACAGAGAGTGTGTGTGAGAGACAGAGAGTGTGTGTGAGAGAGACAGAGAGTGTGTGTGAGAGACAGGGAGTGTGTGTGAGAGACAGGGAGTGTGTGTGAGAGACAGGGAGTGTGTGTGAGAGAGACAGAGAGTGTGTGTGAGAGACAGAGAGTGTGTGTGAGAGACAGAGAGTGTGTGTGAGAGAGACAGAGAGTGTGTGTGAGAGAGACAGAGAGTGTGTGTGAGAGACAGAGTGTGTGAGTGCGTGCGAGTGAGTGAATCTGAGTGTGTGTGAGAGTGT